>NW_015628766.1:201618-204720 GCF_001515625.1 Sinocyclocheilus rhinocerous | reverse complement strand
TTTTTTTTTAAGAAAATGACAGATGGTTTCGCTAGATAAGACACTTATTCCTCGGCTGGGATCGTGTAGAGCCCTTTGAAGCTGCACTGAAACGGCAATTTAGACCTTCAGCCCATTGGTTCCCATTGAAGTCTATTATATGGAGAAAAATCCTGGAATGCTTTGCTCAAAAACCTTAATTTCTTTTGCATTTCTAAAAACAGAAAGACATGAACATCTTGGATGACATGGGGCTGAGTAAATTATCAGGAAATTTGATTCTAGAAGTGAACTGTTCCTTTAATGTGTTAAATTAAAAAACCACACCCCGTCATCACATGAAGCAACAGTTTAAAGTTAAAACACCGTAATGACAGGTTTGTTTATTACAAACATGTAGCTTTTTGCTTCACAAGCCTTTTATTGATGGACTGGAGTCGTGTGGATTACTTGTGGATTGTTGTGATGTTTTTATCAGCTCATTCTGACGGCACCCATTCACTGCAGAGGATCCATTGGTGAGCAAGTGATGCAATGCTACATTTCTCCAAATCTGTTCCCATGAAGAAACAAATTCATTTACATCTTGGATGGCCTGACAGTGAGTGCATTTTTCAGTAAAATCAAGAAATTCATTTGCTCTGGTGCTTAAAATTGAATAATAATAAAAATAATAAAAAAAGATTATTTACCTCCATCTTCTTCAAGGTTAGTTTTCACTCTTTTTGTATTTACTAATTCTTTTACACAGTTTTGTTTATCCCCTATCAGTGGTTATTGCAACTTTATTTATGTTTCTCAAGTGCCACATCTACTTTCTCTCACTAGTGGAACTGCGGTTGACTGTAAAGTTGTTTTGCTCCCTGTAGTTATGCAAATCTCTATAATTAATGCGCTAGGTTGAGCAGATGAAGCTTAAAACACCTCCAGCGAGAGAGAGAGAGAGAGAGAGAGAGATGTTTCTTTTATTGTTGTTCAAGGTTCCAAAAATTCTAAAATTGTTTCTTGCAATAAATAGATGTCGCAGGAATTATTCTGGAGGGGAAACATTGAAGCACAAGGTTTTTGAAGTGAACGGCATAACCAGACTAAACATGATGTCACCCTCTTTTTGAATGTTGATCTAAATATAAAAGCATCTGCAAAATAATAAATGTAAAAAATGATTTCATTGGTTTATTTTGATCATATCTGTGTGGCTTGTGGTGCAAGTACAGCATTAGTCAGGTCAGCATAAGGCATTTATAGAGATAATGAATTATGCATATGTGGTTGGAAGTAGGATCTATTTGTCATCTTAATGTGTCAGGCTAATTGAATACACGCAAACTCATTTGTAATTCTAGTCGTAACTATGTCTTTTTCATAATGCAATTCCTATATAATTTGGACATATAAGTATTTGGACACATGTGTATTTCTGTTGACATAATATGACATTAATACACCAATGTTTTCATATCAGTGGTCATTTCATGGAATGAGAAAAAATGGGACACCAACAGAGACATTCTTTACCTTATTCGTTTTATTTCCCCAGTCTGCACATCAGAACACAAATTTAAAAAGCCACAAATGTCAGGTCTGAGACTTTTAATTATGCATGTTATTTCACCAAAATTGTAGGGGCTGTATTTGATTGTTAGAGGAAGCACTATTGATCTGACAAAAGATTAATGTGTGTTCAGACTGACAGTAATTAAACTCTTGTCAGCTCTGCTGTTGCCTTGTAGCAAGTCTTCATTACAAGACATGAACATACAAACACATTCAAGCTACAGAATAGTGCACACACACAGGCACGCACGCACGCACGCACGCACGCACACACACACACACACACACACACTCCATGCCTTCCAAGTTCCACCTCCTTCCACCAGCAGTCCAATCTATTTTCACAAATAAAACTGCCACTGAAACAGTTTTAGCACATACAGAGTCATAAAACATCCCAGCACAAGTCAAATCACTGTATGGAACGAAGCCATAGTACTTCCTCATTATGAAACCACAGGAACAGGATTAAGAGCAGGCTTATTGCTGACAGATTTAAAATGCTTTTGCATCAGCCAATCCATCTGACCTGACAACATACACATATTCACTACATAAACGTTTAACAAAGATTAAGCTAGCTGATGTTTAAAGGGATAGTCAATGGGCTCCAGTGTTGTTTGTTTCCCAACACTCTGCAAAATATCTTCTTTTAAGTTTCTACAAAGGAAAGAAAGTCATATAGGTGACCACATGAAGGTGAGTAAACGATGACAGAATTATCCTGAGGGGTGGAGTATCGTCTCAGGTTACGTATGTAACCATGGTTCCTCGAGGGAACGAGACGCTGCGTCGGAGGACGCTTCGGGAACGCCCTTCAGCGTGACCGGCTCTGAACTTCGTGTGTAATCAGACCAATAGATGGACGAGACGTCACAGGCGGGTGACATAGTGACCAGGAAGCTATAAAAGCACGTGCGGTGAGACCAGCGTCTGGGAGCGCCACTCTGACTCTAGACTCTGCGGAGTACAAGAAGTGAGGCCCCCAGAATGAAGGGCCGGAACACGGTAGGTTGGGACTGCTCCGCCCAGCAGCCCCTGCTGACCGCCTCAACCTCCTCAGAGGAAGAGAGGTAAACTCGTGCTCTCACTCGAGAACATTTATTTATTTTTATCCCAAGTGCCCCTGTATATTTAACTTCTCATAGTCAGATAAATAGTAAATTTTATTCCTCAGAATTAAATGCCGTCAAACAACCAGAGGAGTAAATACGGTCTGGTGAGTAAGATTCACATCAAAAACGAACACACAGCCTGAACGCTGCCTGCCCTCGCCTTAGGTGTCTGGTTTTGTCTTGTTTTTAGATTAGCTTGACAGACAACACTAAATAAGACTCACAAACAGTTATCAGACTGACACACACACAGAGCGCTTGCTGAATGACAAAAAGCTGACGCTGGTCTCACCGCACGTGCTTTTATAGCTTCCAGGTCACTACGTCACCCGCCTGTGACGTCTCGCCCATCTATTGGTCTGATTACACACGAGATTCAGAGCCGGTCACGCTGAAGGGCGTTCCCCAAGCGTCCTCAGACGCAGCTCGAGTTCCTGAAGAGGAACTGAAT
>NW_015628766.1:194716-196063 GCF_001515625.1 Sinocyclocheilus rhinocerous | reverse complement strand
ACAAACTGTGTGTATCCCCACCCGTAAAGTAACGCGGGCAGGGAGGAACACACAGCCTGAAACGGTGCCTGCCCTCGCCCTTGCTTAAGTGTTTCATTTTGTCTTGTGCTTTTGACATTCTGGACAAAACAACATCAAATAAGACTCACAAATGGAAAACAGACTGACACACACACAGAGCGCTTGCTGAATGACAAAAAGCTGACGCTGGTCTCACCGCACGTGCTTTTATAGCTTCCAGGTCACTACGTCACCCGCCTGTGACGTCTCGCCCATCTATTGGTCTGATTACACACGAAGTTCAGAGCCGGTCACGCTGAAGGGCGTTCCCGAAGCGTCCTCCGACGCAGCTCGAGTTCCTGAAGAGGAGCCTGACATTATATGTGCCTGGATATCATCTACAACCTCACAGAATACTAATTTAATTAGGCTTCCCTACTATATTTCATACTATCCACCGTATTTTGCAAACATGGAAGTAAGCTATATCCTGTGAATAAGCGATACTTCTGATTCATTAGCCACTAGGTAAATAGAAGAATAACCAAGTTCAATAAACTGTTGCACTACAAACAAGTGTGTTGTTTATGATTACATTTACATTTATGCATTTAGCATAAGCTTCTATCCAAAGTGACTTACAATAGCAGTTTGTCACAGAGATAACAATATTCATAATATACAGTGCTAGGTTTACACAACTAAATTAGTAAACAAAAGCCTAGCACATTCCAGTGAACAATGGACATACTCACTCTTACACTCTTAAAAATAAAGGTGCTTCACGATGCCATAGAAGAACCCTTTTGTCTAAATGGTTCCATAAAGAACCTTTAACATCTGAAGAACCTTTCTGTTTCACAAAAGGTTCTTTGTGGCAAAAGAAGGTTCTTCAGATGATAAAAAGGTAAGAAAGAGATGGTTCTTTAAAGAACTTTTGACTGAATGGTTCTTTGTGGAACCAAAAATGGTTCTTCTATGGCATCGCTGTGAAGAACCTTTTAAGCACCTTTATTTTTAAGAGTGTAGGGTGTGTTCACACTTGGTAGATTTGGTTTGATTAGTGCATTTCATTTGAATAAGCGTGAACACTGCCATCCGAACCTTGGTGCTCACCAAACAAGCAGATGGAGACCCCTGAAAAGGTGAACTAAATGGATCTGTTTCATTTTTGGTCCGGACCAAAAGAACTTTGTAGCTTGTGGTACAATAATATTTGTGTGTCTATGGGGTATGTATGTGCTATGGTGCCTAGCAAAATCCTTCTGAGCTAGTGGGAGCCACACCCTGCCAGCCCAGCAGGAGGTCTCTGCTCACAGGAGGAGGAGAAGAGAGAGAGAGAGAGAG
>NW_015628766.1:183035-194696 GCF_001515625.1 Sinocyclocheilus rhinocerous | reverse complement strand
GGGGGGGGGGGGGGGGACACACCTACAGAGAACACATCATCGTAACCCAGGGAGGTGACAAACAAAAAGGACACAAAAAATGCATTAATAAGATGCACAAAATACAGGGAATGAAAACCTTCCCATTCCACAGTTTCCATGTTTACACAGTATTCAATTAAAACAAGCTACAGAGGGCAGTTTGAAGTATTGCAAGGGAGAGATGCTGTACTGATCTCAGGTCAGCAGTAGACAAAAGGCAGATGCAGCAGTAATGATTGCAGACTGCCAATAGCTGACTCTTCCTTTTAATTGCAATTGATTAAAAAGCAAAACGCGGCAATTGATCCAAAATCAATAATGGTCTATTGTGAGACTCAAACCTATGCACAGGTCCACAGGTGTTTTCAATTGTGAAAATAATTATATTTTACAATTAGAATTGCAATTATAAAGTTATATTGTGAGCATAACAATTGAGTGAAAAGTGATTGCTTATTTGAATAGTATCCTATTGAAATAGTGAAGCCTCCTAAATATATCTAGAATATTAGCTGATATATTTTAAATATGTATTATATTTATATATAAAATATGATCAGGACTTTTATATAATAATAACTTCGATCATATGGATTGTCCAACAATGGAATGTCAATTTTAAAGGAACCAGATGAGAGTATTGACACACACCGACTGTTTGGTAAAATCCATGCGTGACCACACCCTGATGTCAGACTGCAATATTTGCCTGCTATTTCTCCCTCACACTCAGCACTGCAGTTATTATGTAACACACCGCCAGTGAGTGACTCTCTAACACATATCTCATATGTGACTTTCATCATTCAACTCTTGCACCCTTCACTGTTCACAGTCAGCCAACTGTTCTGCCATCATCTCATCAAACTCTCATCCTTAAATTAAGCACTGCAACTATTTATCTGCAACTAACCGATTTAACAGATTTCATGTTCGGTCTGAACAGCACAGTCTTTGACAAGAATATCTGGCTAGTGGATGTTCTTTACATAAACACAAAGAATGCTAAAGAATGAGTTATTCACTCGTCTGATGTACTCAAGATTATTTCTAAAATACTGTTCTAACCAATTCAGCCTGGTGAATATTGATGCTGCTTTCATCATGGTACCTATAATTGCATGCCTGTGATAGAATGAGGAACTGCCAGTCAGAATGTGACAAATAGGATGCTATTTATGTGATATTGAGGCACAGTGGAATACTGAGATGATTGGAGCTTACGGGTTCTGTTTGGATTTACCATCGTTTTGTGGTTTATTTTTGAACAAAACATATGTCCTAAACATATACTGTAGGCTAAGTAAAAACATCAGTACTTAATTTAAAAGGTCCAGAAATAGTCCAGTCAGCCAATTGTTCTGCCATCATCTCATCAAACTCTCATCCTTAAATTAAGCACTGCAACTATTTATCTGCAACTAACAGATTTAGGGTGATCATTGTGTCTGTGATAGATGATCAGAATTATGGTGTTAAATGCTTAAGTTATGTTCGGTCTGAACAGCACAGTCTTTGACAAGCATATCTGGCTAGTGGATGTTCTTTACATAAACACAAAGAATGCTAAAGATATTCACTCGTCTTATGTACTCAAGATTTGTTCTAAAATACTGATATACTGTCATATGTTTCATATTTACATATTTTTTTTCTATAGCTTAGGTAGATGTTAATGAGAAACAGGTTAACTAACAAATATCATTTTCGAAAGTGATTGATTGAATTGAAATTTGAATTGGAGTTAATTAGACATTTGCTACAGCCAATATACCTACTCTTTTTTTCCCAAAGAATTTCAACTTTTACAAATACATTTCTGTTTTTTTTTTCTTTTTATAAATAATGGCCGGTTTCACAGACAGGGCTTAGACTAAGCCAGGATTAGGCCATAGTTCAATTAGGACATTCAAGTAATTTTTATAAAAGTGCTTAGAAAAAAAAACATTACTGGTGTGCCTTTTGAGACAAAACAAAGGCACTGATATATTTTAAGATCAGTCAGTGCAAGTTTCTTTCAGTTGAAACAGCTCAGACTTACATTTTAGTCTAGGACTAGGCTTAAGCCTTGTCGGTGAAACCGGGGGAATATCATTTGATTATATATTCTTTTTTAAACTACCCACTTGTTTGTCCCAATACGGTCGTTGTCGCTTTAGTATTCAATGGTAATAACTGAACTACTACGCCATCTGTTGGTCAGTTGGAACATGTAATATACAACAAAATAGATAAATGATGCTATTTTCCATACTATGTTTTATAACAAGCTATTATTTGATCCATTTTCAAAACAAAACAAAACAAAACATTATCTTTCAGATGGCAGAAACTCCGGACAATGTCAAGGATCTAAATACAATAGGTTGGTGGATCTTGCAAAGCTATCAGTTGTAGCAGTAAACAGGAATGAGCCACGAATGTGAATTATTATCACAACCCAGCTCTGCTATTACTGTCTAACCCCTAATGGATAAAATTAGGTATGGTGTGGAGGACAGATAACAGTATTATTCTAGTCCAACCCAGTCATTTACCTGCCTGGAAAGAACTGGATGATTCAATTGCCACAAGAAAATGCAAACAGGCTTCTGTTCTAACCAATTCAGCCTGGTGAATATTGATGCTGCTTTCATCATGGTACCTATAATTGCATGCCTGTGATAGAATGAGGAACTGCCAGTCAGAATGTGACAAATAGGATGCGATTTATGTGATATTGAGGAACAGTGGAATACTGAGATGATTGGAGCTTACGGGTTCTGTTTGGATTTACCATCGGGTTTTTTTTGGGTTCATTTTTGAACAAAACATATGTCCTAAACATATACTGTAGGCTAAGTAAAATAAAAAACATCAGTCCTTAATTTAAAAGGTCCAGAAATATATAATTTATGTGAAATGGTATGTCAGTGTCACAATCTCCATTCACCATGCCTGTCACCACAGAACACTACATTTCCCATAATCCTCCCTGGCCATTACCCACAGACTAGTGATGGAAATTTTGATTCTTTCAAGAGATTCGTTCATTTTCAGTTCGTTCACCAAAATGATTCGTTCAGATTCGTTCACTGATTCGTTCAGTGACCATTTCTTCATATTACATAAATACGCCAGCAGGTGGCGAAAAAGAGTGTCTTATCTGTTATGTCTTAAGTCAACGAACGTATTCACTTATTACAAGAAACTGATTTGGCTTTATTAAAATGTGTGCATAATCTACTCATTAAATAAATAAAGTCTAAATAAGTTGTTCAGATGACCAAAGCACAATGTTTTCTTGCATATTTAACATTTTAATTGTTTGGTCAGACATTTAAACATTCATAAATCGGGGATTAAACGTTGAGTTATGTTCTGTATGCTAAATATGAATATATAAACAAGTTTATTTGCACAGTACCTTTGTGCGCTTTGTGCACAGTGAACGAGAAATATGAGTCAATGGATTACGTGAACGAGAACGATTCGTTCACCAAAAAGATTCGTTCAAAAAGAACGATTCGTTCACGAACGTAACAACACTACCACAGACTCAGCTCAGTCTTCACATCTGTTTGCCAACAACCGCATCAATTCCTCTATAAAAGCAAGCACCAAACGCTCGTCCACTGTCTGGTATTGTCTATGCTAGGACTACTAGATCTTACCTAAGAACTGTCGATTTATGTTACGGCACACTGAAGGATTTACCCTTCTACTCACCTTGGATACTCACTTGTGTACAAGTTATCTTTACCCCAGTCTTCAGTCTGTTCTTCAGCCACACCAGCCAGTCAGCCTGTTGTTCAGCCCACCTGTAACTAGGACTCTTCTTCTTCTTCTTCTTCTTCTTCTTCTACAGATATGAGAAGTCAGGGCAATGGGTCTATAATTCGTTGGCTTACTAGAATCTTTCCCCGGTTTTCTTATTGGAACAATAACTGCTTCCTTCCAGCTCTTTGGCACTCTTCCTTCTTCCCACACTTTATTGTATAGCATCAATAACTTATTCTTCCCCTCCTCACTTAACTTCTTCAACATGCTATAACATACTTCATCTTTCCCTGGTGCAGTCTTCCCAGTTTTTGCCAATGCTCTATTTAATTCTCCCATATTAAATGGTACATTTTGTTCACCTTCATCATTTCCCATCACCCTCAGTGCCTCCAAATTTTCAGATCTAGTTTCCTCTCTGCCTCTCCTCCCTTCGTCAGATAAATTATTTTAACTGTGCACATTAACAAATGTATTTACTAGCATTTCAGCCTTTTCCTTATTTGTCACTGCGATCTCGTTTCCATTACACAATACCGGGTAATTCCAATCTCTCCTCTCCCCACCCATCTTTTTAATCATTGTCCACACTTCTCCTATCTGAGTTGTGTTCCAAATTGAGCTGCAGTAGTTCCTCCAATACATTCTTTTTGCTTGTCTCACTGTTTTCCTTACTACTGCTTGCGCATACTTATACTGAATCATATGCATGAAATTATGCGTTCTTTTCATTACTTTAAATGCTTTATTTCGGCTTCTGACTGCTTTTTTACATTCATCATCCCACCATGGCACTTCTTTTCTCTTTATATTACCTTGGCTTTTTGGAATAGACTCTAATGCTGCTGTTATTATACCCTGTCTTACTTTATTTTCCAGAATTTCTATATCACAATTATATTCAGTCTGATTCAGATATTTGTCACTTTCCCTCTGGAATTTCCCCCAATCAGCCTTCTCAAATACCCATCTTCCCCCTCTTCCTTCAGTAATTTCAGATACATTTATGTTGATTTTACACAATACTGGATAGTGATCACTTCCTACCGTTCCTTCTTTATACACACTCCAACTACATATTGCTGCCATACTATTGGACACCAGTGTAAGATCAAGTACAGACTCCCTTCCATTATTAACCTCTATCCTTGTTTTAGTCCCATCATTTAAACATACCAAGTTTTTCTCCTCTAATAGCTCTTCTATCACTTGCCCATTAATATCCACTTTTTCACCTCCCCACAATGTATTATGCGCATTGAAGTCCTCACACCATACAATATTACTGCTATCTTGTCCCTCTATGGCCGTCGGCCGATGCCCCCCACACCACTCCCCAATCAACTCACCACCAACTCTCACTTCGTATTCCAGTCAGTCTTATGTCCACAGGACTTTCTATTCAAATCGCCAGATCAAAGAGTCCTATACAGTCTTCCGATGTCAACAACGCTGTTTGAAAATCCCGCACTTGCTCCGGCTCCAGATCCGCCACCCAAACAGACGGCTTTTCTACCTAGGACTCTTTATGATTCAGTTAAGTTAAGTACCCCCTCATCTGCTTGAATCTCAGCTATCTATCTGCTTATCAATAAAGACTGTGTTATTAGCTTTGCCATCGTATCATCCTCTTCTGTTAAATGTGACAGTCAGTGCATACAGAGTAAAGCCTTTAAATTTTTTTTATTTATTTGCATCACTGTGGTCTAGAACAGATTTAATGAACTATTTTTTTTTTTTGCAATTTAATCAATATGCTTACAGTTTGTAGCCTGCTTTCCCTTGAACACTAGCATATTGAAAATTAAATCATTTTATTTTATTCAATGAACAGATGATTGTATTACTCATAACTAGATAATACTCAGCATATGTGCATTCACTGTAATGGCATAGAAGTATGAGCTCCTCCAGCTAAATCTGCTTCCTTTCACGTTTTTGTCCTTCCACTACCTAAACATCTTGTGGAGTTTTTTCCTTTCCACAGTTGACTTTGGTTTGCTCTTTGGCTTTAGACATTTATTTATGATTGTCTGTATAGCTGCACATGAACGGCTTGTGAAAAGTGCTGTTCAAATTAAATGACTTGACTTTGATAAGAACAGTCACATGAATGAATAAAACCTGAACAGGAATGAATCTGAACATGAGGGACTGGATGTGGGAAGATAGCCATCTTGATAATAATCTGAACACTGTCATGACATTTTATAGACATAGCTTATAAAGACCAAATATGAAGAGACAAATGTTAATTTTTGTCTGCCATGTAATGTATATCAATTAATGTGTCATGGACATTTGAATTTAATTAACTGAAATTGTTTCCTTACAAAAAATAAAATAAAATAAATAAATACATCATACACACACATACATACATACAATATTTTCTTATTATTCTTTAAAAATCTTTAAATAGCAGATAAAAATAAATATCAAGAAATAATCAAGGACACAAGAGTGGTGTTGCTCTGAATATCAGCATGACGGTGAACTGTCATTTGTTTAGAACTGTGTCAACTGTTGCCATCAAGTCATGTTTAGCGGCCTTGAAGTCAATGGTTTTCCTGTGTGTTCAAACTAGACAATTTTAATTACAGACAATTCAGTTAAAGGCATTTCTGTTTCCTTTCACAGTATTGTCCCAGAATAACAGCCTCTTACGCTGACGTGAAGCTGACACGAAGCTCAAGCTTGCTGTGTGAAACAGGCATAAGGCGTTTATCATATTGCCATGGTAACTGATTTAAAATAAATGTAATAGTTATTTTCTTTTTGTGTTGTATTTTAGATAAATGGAGCGTAATCACTCAATTCCAAATGTTTCGATCTCTTATTGTAATACAACAAAACAACAATATGACATTCATAATCTGTTATTTTGCAACATGAATAAAATGAAAGTTGATTTTGCAAAACTAGGCTGGAAGTTTGTACAAAGGAGATATAGTTCCACATAATCAAAATGGAGATCTTCCCATCTTTCCAGTGATTTTAAATACTTTGTTGTGTGTTTCCGACAGCAATGTTTTCAAATAAAGTCTAGTTCTAAATGAAGCCCAGGCTTCACTGTGTCAATGATCTGCAGACTCTATGATCTAAGATGACTTGGGTAAAGGAAACCTAGATGTTATGGTTAATATTGCATCCATTAGTGAGTGTATCAGAGTGCATTGAGGATTCCAATTTCATTTAACTGCTCTGACAGTAACTGGTCCTCAGGGAAACACCAAATATACCTCTGTAATGGTTTTAATGACCAGCAGATGTCAGCAGAGTTATTAAACAAAGATGGCAAGGATTCACTGTCAGGCCTAATAACCCTTTCTGAGCTGACAGACCTCAAAATGTCTCAATTTAGCACAAAAATAAGTTTTCTTGTGCCACTGCCAAGATTCCATTTATGCTTGATCGGAATATAAATAAATCAAAGTGTCAATGATGAAATCTCTCCCTATTTCCCCTCATTTATTCCATTTTGATTTTATCCTAGTTTCACTTGGTTTCTCCTGCCAGATGTTGACTAGTTTCATCATTCCGACCAGTTTAAGAAGAAAAGCAGTTCATTTTCATTATTTACTGAAGATCAGTTTTGGGTAATTTTACACAGATTGTTTGCTCTTTGGTAAATGTGACTCATTTGTAGACTGACATCAACATGTGTTCATTCAGTTTTCCCAAAATAACACAATAAAAAAGTTATTAAGGCATATTAGCAGGTCGTTTCCTAACGCTGAGTGGGGGAAAAAGGGAAATGACAAAATCAACCTACCTCATGCTCCCCTACTAAGCCTAAATAAACTGCGAGGATCTCCCTACACTGCATATTTACGAGCTGGGCTCCCCAACGGCCAAGCCATTTCCCTGGAAACAGAAGGAGGGTATGGGAAATACGATTCAATAAGGCTGCAAAAGAAAAGAGGACGCCACACCAGCACTGCTTTTCATTGGCATGTGTACACACACACACACACACACACACACACACATACCAACTGCCAATGCTACACACTCTTTTGCTGAAGTACACACACTTGTATACACATAGAAACTCACAGCTGTAAGGAAACCGCAAAGACGTCACAGATGGCTATTTTTATGTGCATGGACTGATGCAGACATTTTTAGGAGTGACACCTCACCTCCTAAATGTAATGGTGTGTGGTTCGACCACCAAGAGCACCAACCTGGCCAAATGAATTATTTCTTCCATTCAGAGAATACTAGCATGTAAGCATGGTGTCACTGGCTGTATCTGAATACGCATACTTCCCTACTATATAGTGGGCAAAAAAACATTAGGAAAGAGTATCATGTTTGAATTCATAGTATTCCTAAAACAGTAGGTAAAAAGTCCCCGGATAACGTATTATTTCCGCCCAGATTCTATCCTATGGCCTATAGGAGAGGATTGGGAGGCCTGTCCCAATACCCCCAATGCACTGCGTCCAGAATCGCATACTGCCTAGTAAGTACATTTGGTTTGAAAATGACTGTGACCGTTAGAAAAAGTATGCGCTATGAATGTGTGTAGTATGACTGAAAATCGAATGTACTACATTCACCATGTTATCACTGTCATGTGACCTATGACGTCAGTTGCAGAACTTCACTGTCATTCTCCAATCCTGTCCCGTGGCCTCATGGGATAGAAAAGTCCACTGGATGCACACTTCAGAATCTCGCTGGAAGTAATAAGTCATCTGTGTACTTTTTGCCTACTGTTTTATGAATACTATAAATTTAGTCATACTACTTGGCTCATGTAGATCAGTGGTTCCCAACCCTGGTCCTGGAGGCACCCCAACACTGCACATTTTGCATGTCTCCTTTCTCTGACACAGCAGTTTCAGGTCTTGGAGTCTCTACTAATGAGCTGATTACCTGAATCAGGTGTGTTTGATTAAGGAGACATGCAAAACGTGCAGTGTTGGGGTGCCTCCAGGACCAGGGTTAGGAACCACTGATGTAGATTACTGTTTTCCCCTCTATATTAGGATGCAGGGTTGCATGCATTCTTGGCCACTTGAGAGCATGTTCATGTGACAGGAAGTAAGTGTGCAAGACTGTGTCAGGTCTAGGGTTGCAAAGGGGTGGAACATTTCCGGTAAATTTCCTGAAACTTTACAAAAATCCCTGGAATATTCCAAAAAATCCTGGAAAGTTTCCAAAATTTCTGGAATGTTTCCTAGTTTCCTAGTCAGGTCTGAAAAATGTCAAAAACATCCAAAAAAAAAAATCCCACCACTCTCCATGTTCAGGAACTTACATGGCCTGAAATCCCAAGATTTGAAGGAAAACGTTTCAGCGTAAGTCAAATTAATTAGATAATACATGCTATTTGGTAGTGAAATACAAAATGTTGCACAACTGCTTTTTATCATTTAATTAGTAGCACCACTATTAAATTCAGTCATCTGTTAAATATGGACTACTAAACAGACATTTAGAAGTTCATTAAAGTGCAAAGTATTGTACACCAAAATGTGTAAATAAAGTATAGTTTATTTGCATTTTTACAACACTATGTTGTAAATGTGTCCCATCGGGTAATCAAAAGTTCTACATATTGAAAACTTGAGCCAAGTAGCCTACAGGAAACACGTCATGTCATTTGACAAGTGGTCAAATATTTCAAGTGTGGGTTTTGAGACAGAGCCAATGTGTAGTGAGTCAGGGTCCAAATTCATGTACAGTACACAGTGCACTGATTCACTACCTAGGGAGCTAGAGAGCTGATTGAGACACACCCACAATCTTACGCCGCATGAGCAGTAATCAGCTGTTGATAATTACCGCTAACATGATGTCAGCTCTGCCTGCTAAAGGAAGCCATTGTGAATCACCTGTATAAAAAAAAACAAAAAAAAGGATCCAAATTGCTGACAGCACAGCTGCCACAACACCAGGAAGCTTCGCTACTTCATAAAACCCAGTAGGGAGGAGGACGGGCGTCTCGTTAACACCCTGGGTTCTCCCTTGTGAAGCCCACTCATTACAGCAACTCGCATGACAGAGTGAAAAAAGACACATCATTTTGTTCAATATTTCCAACACGTCATATTTTCTCCATTCCTTGGGCGAGGGACCAGTGCCAGAATGTTTCGAGATACCTTGTGGTATACGTTAGTAGTCGTTTTAAACGCTCCGCATATAAAACTGTTGTTGTTCTCAGCTACCAGTGAAACCTTTTAATAGTTGTGGGGTTCCCTGGATGCTTCCTGCTCCCCTCCAGGTGGGCTCAGGGTTTGGCCCATGATGCTGTGTGGTTTCTATCGGACACACACGTGCACAGCTGCATTTCAACAACACAGACGAGACCGAGTGGAAAATGTGTGCACTGCATGGCATGTTGGCTGAGATCGTAGAAGCCCTGGTAAAAATGAACCTAGTACTTATAGAAAATAAGTAAAGAGCAAATAATCTTTCATGATAAAATAAATAAATCATGTGGGCCATCATATTTCTGTCTCAAAGCAAGAAATAATTTCCATGTGTTGTTTTGTGGTCTACTTCTTTCACCAAAAGATGGCAGCAGTGCAAAATGTCTAATTAATGCTTATTAGTTAGCGATAGAGAAATCCACATTTGGATGGATGGATGGTAGGGGAGGTAAATAAATACATAGGTTTCATTATGTTTTTTTTTTATTTTTTTTAAAGTATACTAATTTGCTACCCTCAACATTTGTAAACGTTAAATGTCACATCCAAACAGTTGTGTTGTGTTCAGCCATAAAGTGAGCAATCCACAGAGAGCATCGAGCTGTGTACAGTATCTTCTCCACTGAACAGCTGCTGTGTGCGGTCGGTGCACCTGATCCCGCGCGTCTCACGGGCGCATTCCTTGGCCAATAGCAGCGCGCGTCTCTGCACAGGCCCCGCCCACACGCGCTCATTGAACTTTCATTATTTACATCAAGCGCCTTGACATCCACTTTTACTTTCACGCTCTTCGGGAGACGGTTCAACACAGCACTTTGTGTTCGTCATGATGCGCGACGCGCTCACCGGTTTGTGCATTGGGATTATACTGTTATTAAACAGCGGGTTTGTGGTTATGAGGAGGCAGGACTCGTCTTCAGCTCTCGGCAGTATTTTCCGAACGAGGTGCGCCGCCAGGTGCCTGAGCCTTCACAGCACGCGCATCGCTCTCTCTCCAAGACATTTCCAGGTAAGGAAGAAAAAAGTTGAAAAAAGCGAATGTTATTGTATACTCAAATGTACCGAGTAAGAAAATCAGTTATAAATGAATAAGTGCCTTACACTGCCATTTATTCAATATGCTTTATTATTAATCAGCTTATAGGCTATTGTTTTTTTTCCACAACAGATACAGATTAATATTAATAATAATAATAACACTGAAATGTTATTGGCATTAGTGTTATTATTGTTTTTCTACTGCTTTTGACACAACAACGAAACCAACTTTACTAAATGTATTAAAAACATATTATTATTATTGTTATTATTATTATTATGCAAGGCTGGTTTTGGATATAAAATGCAAAAACGGTCTAAATTCATGGTCTCAAAATGGTCAGGAAGAGCTAAGATTGAATGGCTGTAAAATAATTATACAAACAATACATTAAATAAGTTACTCTATCTATCTATCTATCTATCTACTATCTATCTATCCACACACACACACACACACACACACACACTCTTGTCTGGTCAGCTATCTTTGTGGGGACTCTCCATAGGCATAATGGTTTTTATACTCTACAGACCGTATATTCTATTGCCCTACACCAACCCTACCCCTAAACCTACCCCTCACAGGAAACTTTCTGCATTTTTAGATTTTCAAAAATCTTCATTCTGTGTGATTTATTAGCTTGTTTACCCGTGGGGACCTCAATTTAGGTCC
>NW_015628766.1:175573-182995 GCF_001515625.1 Sinocyclocheilus rhinocerous | reverse complement strand
CATCTATCTACACCCACACACCCCCACACACACACACACACACACACACATATACAGGGTGAATTCATATGTAAGAAAAAAAAATATTGGTTGATCTAATAATGCTAATAATTAATTTTAATATTTAACTCCAAAATGTTATATCATCTCTAAGACAAAGAAATTGGTGTGTAAATGCACCATCATTCTACACCTCAGATCAACTAAAGCTGCTTTTGTTAGTTAAATGTCAAAAGTTATTTGTGGAGTTATACCTTAACCAGTGAACACAAGCAAACTCACTCACCAGCTCATCCATTTGAATTCCTAACCATTCACCCAGAGGAGTTCTGTCTATAAACAAACAGATGCATAGGATTGGAAAACTGGAGGCACAACTGTACACATCTCTGCCATCCCCAGTCTCAACACTGCGGTTGGGGTTTTCATTAGAAGTTTAAAGTTACTTGCTTCTCTGTTTATGTTGGTTATGACAGACCGTGGGTGGGTTTGGGTGGGAGTGCAGAAGAGGAGTGTGTTTTAGAGACTTCCTGTGTGTATGTGTGTGTGTGCATGCCTTATATGTTTATGTGTGTTTGTATCTGCACATAGGCATGTGGAGGGGGATCTTTGTGCGTGTCTCTGCACTTTTTGTCTGCTGTCAACAAACTCCCTTGTTACTGTGATTATATTCATCCTCATGTCCTTCCTGATCTTTATCATGAGCACCGGCATCCGACCCAGAAATAGACTAGCTAGATAGACACATCAATTTAGAATTATTTTGCAAACCTTTAATATGAATAATGGAGGAATTCTGTAACATTGCAGCCATTTTCTTCAATGTTTAATATTAAAAAGCTGAGTGAGTGTCAAACATTATTCATGAAACAATAATAAAGGAAATAGTACTGTTGATACTGAATAATGGCTGTGTTAATCGACAATAATAACTCCAAGGTGTATTTGACATACTAAACCTTTAAACATGGACTAAACCAGTGTCTGTAATTAGACCTTTAAAAGACATCCAAAAGACCTCAATAAAAATCCTCCAGATCTATATATCCATTCAAATGAAATCATCTCCTATCCTCTGTCTGCTCATCATCAGTGCAGAGGGAAGCTATGCACATCAGTCTCTCTTATCAAATGCTTTATTCTATAGCAAGCTGTCCATCTGGAGATGCTATCAAATTAGACACTGGTCTAGAAGCTTCTCATTGTCTTCACTGATTCCACAATGCGTTCAAAGCGTTCCAGAGCTCTCTGACTCAAACAGCAGCTAGTGTTCCTGAACAGCTGCCTTCATTCTGCTGTCCGAGCAGGGACTAAACTAGAATGAATGCTTTTCATATCTACTGATCATTGTCTTCGTGTCCACATCCCTAAAGCCCACTTACACTGTCTCCCGAGGGGGAAGCCATTTTGGCAATTATCCCCCTTCCTCTAGTATCAAATGGAGACCGGGGTCATGGGTTAATTTGAACGGGTTGAGCTGAATGTCAAGTTATGCTGTAACATCGAGCTATGAGGAGTTATCACTGATGATTAATGATTATGGGAAATTAGAGCGTATTTGATGTGGTTTGGAGAACGTCTGATCTGTCAGAGTTATGCAGACAGTTACGTGGACATACACAAATCTTTCATCTGTCTCAATATCCTGTTTGACTGCCATTGTTTTGTTATTTGATCTTGTTAACTCAATCTTAATCCGAGGAACAAATAGTTAGTCTTAGAAGTATAGTTTTAGTACTTTATAATATAGAAGTGTAGTACAGAATTATAAAAATAAAGAAATTGGGTCAATGGCGTGACATTCATTTTTTCTGTTCCATTAATTTATTCAAAAATACAATAAAAATGCAATTTGTGCTTACAGTGACTTGAATACGCATTTAAGGATGATCATGTCTTTAATTCTTTGTATTAAAATTATTTTTAATTTTTTTAGGGAAGCATATAGTCGAAAATGTCAGGGTGATACAACTGTCCTGATAAAGAAGAAAAATTCTCATTAAGGACATTTTTAAGAAGAAAACCCTATAACCTGCCAAATCAGAATCATATGGAGTGACCAACAAAGTCTTGTGGCCCAACCAACATGAAGAAAATTAAGAAAAAATTAAATGATATCATAGAGAGGACCCTCATAACTGTGTTAAGGTCAATATGTCTCTTAAAATATCAGATAATTTAATGTTTTTATTATGGTTAGTTCAGGTTGTCATGTGGTGTGACTTCTAAAAAAATTTAATGATATTTATGAATTGATAATTCCATAACATATATTGTTACATTTTTATTTGATGGTTACACCACATGATATTGAATGTAAACTTTTCTTGAAAATGTTACACATAGAAAAAAAAAAAATGCAAATCTCTAAGAGACCAATTTGTATTATCACGTATGCTCTTATACATCATTGACCCAATAACAGTTATTATATGAGAATATGTTTGTGTAGTTCCGATGTGAGCACATGCATAACGTGCATGTGAACAAACCATGTTTATGCTGACGACTTAGTCCATTGATCCCATCGCAGGCCAAAATGGATTTGTATAGCTCTATTCCCCACAGTGGTGGAGTTGGAAGATCTGGCAGTGATAATATTGTGGTTACTTTAGAGTCCCCACCATGTGCAATAAAATATACAGTGCATTATAAAAGTTTTATCCTTTCTTGTTATTGTGCTATTCAATACCCATTATTCGGAACCCAACGAGACTGGCCAGGGGCGTTATCCTGCGCTCTGCCAATCAAATGTGCTGCATATAAGCCAGTGTTATTCAGATAAGCAAAACGCTTTGACAATTCCTGACACGCTACGGAACATTCCGAGATCTGCTATGCAAACAAATTTGTGATTCCAGGTGCTGATGAGTGATTTCTGATGTTTCTGTCCTCGGGTGCCCTGGCCAGTCTTCTTAATAAGGGAGGGGGTCTGTTCTGGTTTATGAGCAATTTTACTTTGCCGTAGTCAGGGCGGTGTTTTTAAAAAAAGAGTAATGCGTTCATAATAGTACATTTCCTTCTTATAAAGCCTCTCTGCTCAGCAGGGGCACATTAAAATAATGCGATTCAAATGAGGCTGTCTGATGTGACTGGTGATTACAGCATTCTGACACGCAATTCCATCTGTCTCTTCTGTCCGCAGAGTAATGGATCCCTTGGATGGTGTCAGAGCCATAAACAGTGTGCAAAGGTAATTTCTGTCAAAATTACACAGCATTTCACAGCAGCTTGACATAAAAGCCAACACAGATCTGTCACTGTATAACATTGGTATGCCTGCGCACCTCCTGTAATAACATCATACATCATCGTAAAAGCTACTGTATTTGTCAGCTATCGCCTTGGACTATTATATCTGTGCTAGCTGGTTGTCGTACAGAAATGAGATTATGATTCACTAGCAAAGCTCGAGGTCACATCTGTAATGAGACTGATACAAATGGAGTTGAAAGGCTATGTTTTTTGATTCGCATTATATTATACAGCCGGTGTTATTTTTCTTTTTCACTTCAAGGCAAAATGCTAATTTCAGTAAAGAACTCAACCCACTTTTCTTAATGAGGACATTAACATGCTCTAGCGGCCTAGTCCTTAAATAACAATAATATGCCGGTAGCACGGAGGAAATAGAGCTGACATGTTGCCAATGCAGATTTTCCACACATTTCACTGTGGTATTATGTAAAGCTCCCTTTGATGTATTGTTAAAGAGGAGGGCCGCTTTCCTTTCAATACTCTGTGCTTGCATTCCTTTACATGTCAACCAGCTATTGCAGTCTGCACAATGCCGCCCAGAAAACCTTCTTGAATGTACATCTGGACGTTTTAAAAATTTTCGAAACAGTTCATGATTGTGCATGTTACGGTTAAGTGCCTAAGCAGACTTTTCATGGCTTGAGGGGCGGCTTTAAGGATTTGAGCTCTTTAATGCATTGATGTATGTGTGCATATGGTTGGAAAGAGTGCAGCACGTGTTTTCATATCACCCTCGGGGTAAGTTCACTGGAACAGCCAGGGTTCTGACCTCTCTTCTACAATCCATGAAAACATTTGGCCAACTGGTTCATGGATTTTTACTGCATTCTCCAGAGAGTTTCCTCCATTGGATTCAAACGAGGACAATGCCTTTTAAACTCTTTCTGCTCATTATACAGGATCCACATTCAGTTAGAAGCCCAAATGCTTCACGACAATGTGCTTTTAAAACCCTGTGTCTCTAATAATGCGGTTAGTTTTGTCATTCTGAGTAGAGATGTAGATTCAAGATTCTTTGATGAATATGAAGTTCAACTGAATGTGTTATTGCTGAATAAAAGTATAATAATAATTATTATTATTTAAAATATTACTGCAAAATTTTGAATAGTAATGCATCACTGTTTCCACAAAAATATGAAACAGCACATCTGTTTTCAACATCGATAATAATATGAAATATTTCTTGAGCAGCAAATCAGCATATTAGAATGATTTCTGAAGGATCACGTGACACTGAAAACTGAAGTAATGATGCTGAAAAATCAGCTTTGCATCGCAGGAATAAATGATATTTTAAAATATATTCACATAGAAAACAGTTATTTTAAATTGTAATAATATTTCACAATATTACTTAAATGAATGCAGCCTTGGTGAGTGTAAAAAAGTACAATGAAATGTGTGCTGTGTATAATCTCCCATTAAAATATCCCCCATGGGATTCATGGGTTTAATAAAACTGAACTTTTTTATTAGTCTCTGTGCAGGATAAGACTGAGTTTCTTGCACAACATTGTGGTTTGCTCTGGAATTACAGACCTTATTCACTTCCATTGGCGTTTATGCCACATTCAGGTGAATAGGCCTCTAAAAGTGTTAAAATCTCACAACAAAGTGTGCACGTCTGATTAAAGAGCTGTATCATATCACTGCATGCAGGCACAAAGCAGACTGCAGCTTTTGTTTTCCTGACCTTGTTTAGCGCTTCATTCCAGAACTAGGATTTGCATTCAGCATGTGCACATAAGCATTAATACTCCTAATAGAGTGTTTACAAACTAGACTTGTGCTTCAAATCCTGTCTCAGACATTAAACTGTCTTAGATGTTCCTGCTTATTTGGTTCCAAAATGGCCAGTTAACGTGCTTCTTGTTTAGGCTTCTTGCCTTGAATTGACAGTTAACCTAGTGGTCTCCTCTCATCAGCTTTTGAATTATAATAACTATACTCAGACAGCACTTGACCAGCTCGCCACTGAAGTACTCTTTAAAGCGATTAGCATGCTATAACTACATACAGCAATTCCTCCATTTCAATCGACAAATGTTAAAGTATACAGACGGCCCTTAAATCGAAGATCTGCTCTTAAAAGTTATGCCTCCGCAGCAAGTGGCCTTTAGGCATTTGATATTCAAATGCCACTGAAATAATTAGTGTGCCTTGACAATTCTCTTACCCTCCAGTTTAATCGCTGGTTCAAGTATTAATGCAAATGCAATTGCAAAACTGAGAGTGCAAGCAATTTTCATGACATGGGCGAGATTTCAATTACAGTTGCTCTACATAATTTGCTGAGGCTGGCAAAGTGAGTGTGGAAGGCCTGGAACCTTCTTTTGTAACTGCAATTTGTCCGAACGTTTGCCACAGACATGGGTGGAATTCTCGCATTCCTTCCTAGCATTAAACACCCAAAGCATGCATCGACCAAACTCACTTATGGAGGGCGCCATGTCAGATTTGACCATTTTATTCAAAAGAGACCGGTCTTATTTTTCACGTAATGCTAAAAAGTACAAAACATGTCTTAGTTTGTTCAAGGGCAATGCATCTTGGCTGAACTGGAACTCACCCAAGGCTTCTCCTCAGCTCAATCTCCATGTCCGCAGCTCTTAAATAACCTTTATTTTGTACGGTAGAAGGGAATGCTTGATTTGAGACTGAAATGAGGCGGAAAACTAACTGGCGCTGGGGTACAATAAAGACACTAGGAGCAAACGCTTTCATGGAGATTACAGGTGCCTCACGGACAAAAGCAGGGTGGGTTTGGCACAAGCCAAAAGGTGGCTTTAGAAAGGTGAAAGCAATTTAAACCCAGCATTGCAGGATTTAAATACTTTAAGTGATTTATAGCTTAGATCTATGCTGTGCTTTTTCCACCAACATGCAATGCATCATAAAGGGCCGCTACACAAAGGGAATGAGCCATTGAGTGCTGTATTTGAGAAACTGATAAATGAGACCAGGGTTGTGAATGTGGCGTTCCTCAGAACAAGCTATTGTTTACAATGGTTTAGGTTTAAGGGTGAGGGTGAATGAGAATGTAGTTTATAAAGAGGCCAATGCATCTACTTGTCATATGAGGTATGCATTATATCTGATCAGTTATAAAGTGTGGATAGGAGGTAATGTTCCTGCAGTGAAATCAGTATTGCACAAAAACACATTACCTGCAGAGTATTGAGCGGGGAAACATAGATGTTTATCAAATACTGCATTAATCACATATGATGCTGCAGAATTAAATGGGTCCTATTATGCTCTTTTACAAAGTCTTGATTTAGTTTTGGGGGTGTGCTAGAACATGCTCTCATGCTTGGTGTTTCGAAAAACGCATTATTTTTCATATAATTTACATGATTAAAATACCTTTCTCCCGAGCCTGGCACAAACAGCTCTATTAGTTCTGGGTTTGATGAAGGCCCGCCTTACGAAAAACAAAATGTGTTGTGATTGGTTAGTTGACCCAGTGCGTTGTGATTGGCGAACAGCTTAGAAGGTGTCTCAGTACTGCCACGGATGGCGTCAATATTGCCATATCAATTTGAGCCGGATTCAGACCCCGAGAATATTGAACAAGAGGATCGCGCAGAACCTTTACACGCACAGATATTGCAAGATTATTAGAGTGGTAATGTTATTGTTGTTGTTTTCTTTTTGTTGTTTTTTGGCTAAATCATGTTTTAGATAGGATGTCAACAACCGCTTAAAAATAAGTACATTTACTATGTACAGATAAGTGCAACGGTAATATGTATTATGTTTATTGTTCTTTAATTCTAACATTATAACATGAATTGCAGTGAAACTGTTATACAGTTGAATTTATTTATACCATAGTCTCATAATTGAAGTGTAAATTCTGCAGATTACATCATTGTTCAGTATTGTACGGTCAGCAATTTATGAAAAATATTGTTTGAAGTGTTTCTTCGACATGGCGAAAACTTGACGCTACATCAGCTCTTCTTCTTCATTTTCTCTGATGCACTAACTCTGCAGCAGCACTTCTTCTTTGTCATCTTGTCTGATGCACTCAACCAAGCGTTCTAACCATGACCTCACCCCTCCCCACCCCTCAACCATTTGAATTTCCGTAGGCGGGAATTATTTTAATGATATTCTAATGGGCCGCTTTGTGACATCACAAAACCCGGAAAACAA
>NW_015628766.1:167380-175498 GCF_001515625.1 Sinocyclocheilus rhinocerous | reverse complement strand
GTAGACACGGTGTAACATTGGTTTTGCTTTGTTTCACAGAACTAATCGTTGCCTGGGTTGCGTATGTATATGTGGGGCGGGGCTATCAAAATAGGGGTGATTTCAAATATCAACATTGGCTACCAGAAATCACTTACTCTGCCTTTAATGTAATGAATAAAACTCCACAGTTTTTATGGGCATTACTGCTTTTAAAACTAAAAATTCTGATAGAAGTATAGTAAATTAAAAAATCATGTTAATAATTTATGTGTGGATCAAATAACAAATGATAAATAATAATAATAATAATAATAATAATAATAATACATGAAATTTTATTGCCTTGACTAACTTTGCCTTTATCACAATGTCATTCAGTTTGGACTTTGTTTTCCTCTTGCACCGTTCTCCTTCATTGTGTTAATTGTGTCATTCTGTTCAGGTGTGTGTAGTCAGTTATCCTTGTTTGGTCTGTGTATTTAAGTTCCGGTCTCGTCTACGTCTGCATTTATGCTACCCTGTATGTTGGTTTACCAGTGTGTTGTATTAAAGACTTTATAAACCTTCTTCTTCGTGTTTGTGCTTTTGATACAGTGTAGCTGTGACAGAAGACCGGACCCAAAAAGAAAGAAAGTAGCCTTTATCTTGTTTTATTTTTTCGGTTTGTCTGTGTTTTTTGTTTGTTTTTGTCAATGGATCACTTTGCCGCTGTCCATCTGCTTTGCCTCGAGCTTGAGGAGCATGTTGAGGAACTCCTCGGTCTCGCCAATCAGACCACCTTACCAGACGACTGCCTGTGCACATTCCTGCATGCCGGACTGAACACCGCCACATGAGCGCAGTTGTCCGGGGAAGGTCCTCGAGGGAGCTTCGCTGCTTATGTAGAGTAGGTGATGAGCTCCTGCGAATCTGCTTTCACCGTCGGCCTCGCGGATGAAGACGCCAGCCCCACTCCCAACCCAGTGCCAGTTCATTGATGATTCAGTGATGTCATCATCCAGTTCAGCTCTCTTCCAATAGTGTCTGTGCAATCAGTCAAGTGTCTCCAACTAAGCAAGCCAAAGGCGACAGTGGCAAGGAACCAAAACTCCATCAGTGACAGAAATGGAGAAAAAACCTTGGGAGAAACCAGGCTCAGCCGGTGGGCCAGTTCTCCTCTGGCCAGACGAAACCAGCATGGCGCGGTTTAATTCCAGGCTGCAACACAGGTCAGATTGTGCAGAGGACTTGTCTGGTTCCCGTAGTCTTTTGCCGATGGTCGTCGAGGTGAGAAGGTCTTGGCAGGGGATCTGTCTCTGGGGAACATCTAGTTGACATGGTCTCCACTGTCATTCAGGGCTGTAGAGGTTGTCTCTAGGTGCTGATCCACCATCTGGTCTGGATATGGACTGGATCTGGGTGATTGCAGTGACTATCTGATCTGGATACAGGATACAGGCTACAGTGACCTCGGAATAAGAATGAAAGAGACTAATATTAGCGTAGATGCCATTCTTCTTACGATAAAGCGAGTACATTGAGTGTTATGGGAAGTGTTCCTGGTTCCGGTTGACCTAATAAATGCAGCCTAACAATCCTTTAATGTATTTGAATGACAGAAATGTGATAGTGTATTATGTGTATGCCAGGTTAAAGAGATTGGTCTTTAATATAGATTTAAACCGACAGAGTGTGTCTGCCTCCCGAACAACGCTAGGTAGATTGTTCCAGAGTTTGGGCACTAAATAGGGAAAGGATTTGCCACCCGCAGTTTATTTTGATATTCTAGGTATTATTATCAAATGGCCAGAGTTTTGAGATCACAGTGGACGTGAAGGACAATAATGCGATATGAGCTCGCTCTAGTTTTGAGGAGCTAAACTTTTCAGGGCTTTATAAGTAATTATATAGCAAGATTTTAAAATGTATTCGTTGTTCAATAGGGAGCCAGTGCAGAGTTGACAGAACTGGGCTAATATGGTCGTATTTCCTGGGTCGTACTTCTAGCTGCTGCATTTTAAACCAGCTGGAGTTTGTTTATTAAGCGTGCAGAGCAACCACCCAATAAAGCATTACAATAATCTAACCTTGAGGTTATGAACACATGAATTAACATTTTGCATAACGTTTCTCCCACCTCCTCTCCAAATTGCTTTAAGAGACTTTTTATTTTTGATTGGATTTTTGCATTTCTTCAGTCTCCTCAGTCCTCAGCCACTCCTGCTGTCCAGTCAACTTCGTCCCCCATCAGTCCCTCTATTTTTCCTCCTCTCAGTGGTGGGGCTCCATCTCGGGCCTGCCAGGAGTCTTCATCTCCTGGATCTGAGGAGCCCGTGGCTCCGCCTCCAGCCTCAGTTGGTCTCTCTCCACCTCGTCCTGCCGTCCAGACTCTTGCGTCTGCACTCTTCCCACCCTCAATTCCGCCGTGGACCATCGGCCGTTCGGCCTTGCCGAGCTTTCTCATTCAGTCGGCTCCACCTGGGTCGGACTTTGTCACAACTCCACTGCGGACTTGCGGGCTGTTCGCTGCTCTCCAGCCCTCCGCACCTTCGGCTATGGCCCGCTCCACCCTCCCTCAGGCTCTGCCTCCTTCCTCGGTTGCTCCAGTTCGCCCTTTGGCCTCTGGATCCCCACCTACATCTCGGGCGATCGTCACTACAGCTCTATCGCGGCCGCCTGGATCCTCGGCATTGCTCCACCTTCTTGGCTCTCTGTCTGCGACAGCCTTGATTATAAAAAGGTCAAAATATTTGATATTTGATATTTTAAAGAGTCTTACTGACCTTTACACAAAGTTATGAGGGTCTATGTTTTATTGATTGATTGATTCATTCATTCATTGATGCTCAAATTACCTTGATTTGGCAGTCTTTTAAATATTAATAAGCAGTGAAGCAGTCCCCCGTTACAGAGGAGGCTCCCGTACCGCCTCCTCCGCACCACCAGAGGGAACGGTCTCCTGAATATTAACCATTCCCATTCGGATTCCAATTCCCATCACCCCTCATACCTGGGACTGATTGCTCATCCACACCTGCACCTCATTTACACACACACATATAAGCCACTCACACACACAGACTCTCTGCGAAGTCTTGATTTGCTCTGGCTGTAATTTCTGAGCGTTATACCCATGTTTGCTTTCTTTGTACTTGATCTTGGACTGTTTCCTGTTTATCTGATTGTTCTCTGCCTGCCCTGATCTTGGATTGTTTCACCTGGACTGTGTTTGCTAGCTGCCTGCCCTGATCTCTCGCCTGGTATTCGACTCTGTCTCTGTCTAAGCCCCTGCTGTTCTGTCTTGCCGGTATTTGACCCTGTATTCTCTGACTATTCTAAATAAAAGCTGCAAATGGATCCAAACGCTTCTGACTTGTCACAACCCCCCCCCCCAATAAGTAATAAGGTATTATGCTAAACTTCTCAAGCTTTTCTTTTCAGTAATTTAATTCTTTTAATGAGACATTTTTCTTTATTATTATATTTATTATTCATTATTAATATATTGGGACAAAATAAATACAATTGTAAATGGCAACTTTCAAGTATACTTGCAACATCAAGTATAAAGCAGCTTTTCAGGAGACAATATAGTGTCTTTATTTTTAGCTCAATTTAATTAATTTGTCCTGTGTTCTCATTCAATAGTATCAAGAACAGCTAAATCAAAATGTTTTACGGAGTATTCATCAATTAAATAAAAATAAATATATTAATGAATAAATCTGGACATGAAAATAAGGGGCATGTCATTGATCTCTGTAACTCCAGTCATTTCATACTAATTTACTTGTGTTTTACACTTACTGCAAATGATAAACATGCAGTAAACATTAGTACTGCACTAGATCTAGACTGTAAATTAAACTTTAATTATGCAATGCTTGAAATGTCATTGTTTTATTTAATGTGGCATAATGTGGTGTGCATGATGAATTGATATTTACACGCATGGGAAACTAAAGCAGGCAAAGCTGAATTCTCTCAGCTGCACAGACGACTCTGAGACAGCATTTCGTGCGTTCGAGCACACAAGCTCCAGGCGATCTCAGCAGGGCTCTGGCTGCTCTGAGCTCCATAAAACTGCCTCCTCTACTGCCTCTAACTGCCCTTGTGCCTCTCCCATTATTCATAGTTTCCGACGACTGCACCACCCGAGCCCTAGCTGTCTTTAAAAGGTGTGCGTTTTTACTGCCCTCCCAGATAAATGTGTTTCCCACTCTCATTCTCACTCAGAAACATCGCCCCAGGATTACATTTGTTCCCCCTGACACAAACACACATATATTAACAATTTACATAGGCACACACACACACCAACGGACACACACCTTATCGTTTCCCCTTAATACTAAATCCCTGGATTAACAAGCATTTTAATGTGAAATGCTCAAACTGACGTCTGCAGAATCTTTCCTTCGGAAGGAAGTGTACGTTTTCCCAAGGTGGTGGTAAAGGTCCATTCATGCTGTTCTGAAAATGTGACCATTGAAGTAAAGATGACTACTAGAACAGCATAATGTGTAATGTTCACATCTCTTACCTAGCATGCTCCTGCAGAGCAATGTTTAGCCTCAGCACCATAGTGACCGCTGTGTCTCATCGTGGCATGAAATTGGAAATGCGAATTCCCCAGAGGCAGCCACGCTCATTGATGCAGGAAGTGAAGTGTCAATTTTAAGGAAAGGAGAATAGAAGATGAGAGAGGGAGTGAAATAGAAGGAGAAAGAGCCAGGGAGAGAGGCAGGTGTAGACATTGAAATGAAAGAATTTTGGCATGTGATTTAAACGCTGAATGCAAATGTCAGTGATCGGAAAACGTTCAGGGATCTCTCCGCTCACACTTCCAAGTTGCTGAGAAGGTATTGACAGACTTCAAACACCTACGAATGATGTATGATCAAAAACAACAAAATATGATAAAAGAACCTTTGTCTGAACGATTTGCAAACTTGAAAAGTGCTGATTGAAGTGCTGTAGCTCTTCAGATCAGCAGCAACACGTATCTGATTTTCACTCCAAGATTATCATGGCCAAAAAATTCACAATTATGATGTTATCTATACTACTTTTGGGAAAATATATATTATGCTATTATGCTCAAATTCATCTTTAACTCCCACACTGGCAAGCTGTGGGTGTGGTGTGGGTAGAGTAACTTTTTTTTTTTTTTCTGTCATCTCCTCCAACATGATTTTGTGTGGCAGTTGTAACTACACATTTAATCTACTTCTTATTTCTGTTTTATGACGGGTGCCAACTAGTGTTAAAGGCAGAGTAAGGGATTTCTGGTAGCCAATGTTGATATTTGAAATCACCAAAACAAACACGCCCCTACCCCAAAAGGGTCTTGCCCCTATTTTGATAGCTCCGCCCCACATATACGTACGCAACCCAGGCAACGATTAGTTCTGTGAAACAAAGCAAAACCAATGTTACACCGTGTCTACGGACGTGAGCGGCGCGGCACAACAAATCCCCGACAGAAAACTGCTGCCAGGTTCTATTTATGACGTGCTGACACAAATTTCAAATGGTTTTCAACAGTCGTTTGATCGCGTCCAGTGTAGGCAGACTTTAGCTGTTATAGACACGGTGTTACTCACCTATTGAGAAGAAACAAAGCAACCTCGGCGTCCGATCGCAGGCCTCCGCTCCTTGAGTTCTCTCCAGCGCTGGAAAGCTGATCCGATATTTACACGGGTCCTACTTCTTGCCTTATCGTTCCGCAGACGTTTTCCTCTTTTGTTTTTTATCCGCCATCTCTATCTCTCTGTCGCCCGGCTCGGCTAATGTCCGTCCCATGCACTGAAAGCTCTCTCCTCCACATCACAAGTAGACACGCCCCTTATTGCTGATTGGCTACAAGTTTGTTTTGCGATTCGGCCCGAATCAGTTTTCTAAAGTGTTTTTGAAAAATCACATACCCCGCCTTTATTGCTGATGTGCTACTAGTTTGTTTTGCGATTCGGCCCGAATCAGTTTTCTAAAGTGTTTTTGAAAAATCACTTACTCTGCCTTTAAGGTGCAATGCCGCCACCTACTATGTTGGAGTGTCAACCAGTTACAAGTGATGGTTTATTTACGATATCATTGAATGTGTAATATTAACATGATATCAATATTTTATTTTTAAAATGGTTATCATCAAAAGCAGTATATTGTGATACTCCTACAGAGAGCAAATGCTTTTGACTTCAACATATTTGACTGTGATTTATATGAAAAAGAATAATACAAGAGTCATTTGAAACTGCTTCTTGATACTCGGACCTCTGCTGTCTGTTCACAGTGTCTGGAGCCATGCAAAGACTCCTGGGAGTTGAAAGACGGACCTTGTCGAGATTTATGTGAGGTACAGACCGCAGCATTCTTAACAGATCTAGTAGTTTCTGGGATGTGCTCTCAACAAGAAAAAAAATGTTACAAAATGGCTGAACTTGGTGTTCTGGTTTTCCAAATATTAATCCTCCATTGTTTTTCTTGACAGACTTGGCTACCGTTTAAGTGGTCTCCCATTGCTCAACATGATAATGTACTGCTCTGATCTTTTTAAACAGTCTGAGAATTTCTTTGATCATTTCTCTCTTGAATCCTGTTATTGTGGCGTTTCTCTACAGTTTAAAACTCTTGGCTTAGTAAGATCCAGCTTTTCCTGTTTCTTTGACTATAAATGCACTTTTGAAGGCAATGGGGACTTAAAACAATGAATATAAGTTCTTATTTGCCAGCATTGATTAGGACCTTCATCCATCATTTTAGACTTGTATAACATTAAGCAACATGAAATCCGCTCATTCACAACATGTAAATCTTGTAATCATCTTGTGTTGAACATAGTGCCAAAAACAAGAAAATCCATTCTCAAAGCCAGCTAAAAAACAATACACCTTTCACATAGATTTAAACTGCATGTGAACGTCTACATTTCTATGTAGAACCTATACTAAACCATATTTTTCAATAATTACATTTCTAATATAAGCAGGAATAGTTTCCAGAATCCACATGACCCTACATAGGACAAGGGGTTGGGAAAATGAATGGATTCTATTCTATTCTATTCTATTCTATTCTATTCTTTTTATAGGCTCCTGTATCCCTGAAATAATAAATATAAGTTAATATAAGTTAATGTATGATACAAATTGTAAGTATAAAGGTTATATGTAAAAATACATGCATACATATAGTGTGAGTGAATGATACTCAAAGTGTGTCCAAAATCCATAGACAAATGAATGTCACATGAATGTGTCACAAATGAATTGCTAGAATGTATGACAATGATATCCAGGTGTTAAAGTTTGGTTCTGTACACTATGACATGACATCTCCTCAGCACGCATTTCCCAAGCGTCATGGCGAGTGTGTGACAAGCTGTGAGTTCCTGCGATCAGTGATGGTGGTGAAACAGGGTGACTGTCCGGCACCAGAAAGAGCCAGCGGGTTTGCAGCTGCCTGCGTGGAGGGATGTGAGGAAGACGGAGAGTGTTCAGCCCAGAAGAAATGCTGCCCAAACGGCTGTGGACACACATGCCAGTCCCCTAAGAACATTTACAGGGGTAAGACCTGCTACTGAACCTGATGATAAACAGCTGACCTAACCCAGTTATCAGTTAGTTTTTAAACCCATCTGATGTGGACGATACAAATAACTTGTGCCTTTTTGCATGTTCTTTGGAGCAAATTGGTATTAAAGGAATAGTTCACCCAAAAATTTAAATTTGCTGAAAATGTAATCAGTCTTGAGCCATCCTGGATGTAGATGAGTTTGTTTCTTCGTGGGAACAGATTTGGAGAAATTTAGATTTACATCACTTGCTCACCAATGGATCCTGCAGTGAATGGGTGCCGTAAGAATGAGAGTCCAAACAACTGATAAAAACATCACAGTAATCCATAAGGAGTCGAAAAAGGACTCAAAAACTTTGACAACCACTGAGGAACTCTTAACTTCTGATTTTTCATTTTTTTTACAAATTAAAGGGGTCATATGATGCTATTTTAAAGATCATTATTTTGTGTATCTGGTGTAACAGAATATGTTGACATGCTTTAATGTTCAAAAAACACATTATTTTTCAAATACTGTACATTATTGTAGGTCCTCTATGCCCCGCCTCTCTCAAACGCTTCGTTTTCAACAAAGCCCCC
>NW_015628766.1:157506-167320 GCF_001515625.1 Sinocyclocheilus rhinocerous | reverse complement strand
TATAAGTTGCATCAACGATTTAACAGACTTTAATTGCAGTGTTCTTAATCTTTATAAGTTAGTAGTACTGTTCGGGTTTACAGTGTGGGGGCGTGTTAGAACGAGCCGTTTTAGGGGGGTGTGGCTGACTCTTAACTTTTATAAAGAATATCTCTTTGGATTTGAGACTTTAGTCTTTGCAACTTTACAGATCTTCTTTATGCACCAAGAGCTTGTAACACTCCAAAGAGAAAGGAAAACTTGAAATCGCATCATATGACCCCTTTAAAAAGTGTTCTGTTTCAAAATGTAAAAAATGTCCGGAAAATAACCATAATAGAATTTGGGGGAAAAAAAAAAAACATTATGCAGATTGGATTATCATGTGTCATATATCCTTTGAAAAGTCACACCAAACAGAAAACATCAAGCATATTTGTTGTGCAAACTAAAGCAAGTATGAATATATTGTTCTTGATAGATTACTGGATGGAATAATGGCATATCCAGATTGTTCTTTCTCAAGTTGAGATTTGCTGTTTTTCTTGTCTTGATCGTCAGGTGCTCCTCTGAAGCCCAGAAAGGAGCTGGTCTTTGAGGAGCTGGAGTCTGGAGTGTTGAAAGTGTGCTGGTCCTCCAAGTTCAATGTGTCAGCGGAGCCGGTGCTGAATGTTCTGCAGAGGAGGTGGAACTACGGCATCCACCCCAGTGAGGATGGAGCAACTGAGTGGCAAGTGGTGGCTAGAGTAAGTGTGTGCTTGTGTGTGTTACATGGTCTTCAATAAAGGTCTCTACGGGACGGGGTCCACAGCCATACTGCAGGAGATTAGAAAATTATGGACTGATCTCAAGCACATTTTTGTGAAAAATGAAAATTTGCATTATCATCATTACAATGTATGTAAATACATTAATATGGTATAGGCCAAACGTAAAATTAAATTCTTAACTTCCATTGTGATACTTGAACTATTATACATTCAGTACTGTAGTCATTTTTTTTTATTTCCTTCAGTCATTTATATGCTCCCTCCTATACTCATTCATCTGTGTTTCTGTACTGTAGACATCAGAAGAGCGTGTGTGGCTGACGGACATTCGGCCCGGTCGCTGGTACCAGTTCAGAGTGGCAGCAGTCAATGTTCATGGAACCAGAGGATACACCACACCCAGCAGACACTTCAGATCCTCTAAAGGTGAGATCAAGAAACTGTAATCTAATGGGATTCTATACCATTTTATAATACTAATAATAATTTAAATAACATATGTTATCCTTTCACATGTTATTTAGATTTGACATTATTTTCTGAAATGTCTGAACTTTAACCTTTTGCTAAATTTCACCCTCTCTCAGATCCTGCCCCTCCCTCGGCACCATCTGAACTTCATGTCAGTGACATGACCTTTGGTGCAGATCGCTCTGTGTCTGTTCGCCTCAGCTGGAGCATGTCTGCAGATTTAGACATCCCTGTTAACTACTACAAACTCTCCTGGAGCTGTTCTGACCATACTATACCATCCAAACTCAAGAGGAGACAGATTACAAATGGGGTAATTCATATAATCTACCCACACACTCCCTCTCTACCCATTTGCTTTTTCTGTCAGCCTTTAATGCTTTCATTTTCTCATATATTGGATTGTTCCCAAAACCCCTCATGGGTAAACTCCCCTGCCCCTTCTTTCAGCAAGCCACAACAAATTAGAAATCTTAGTGCAAATAAGTGCAAGATAAACATCTCAGGATTGGGCCTTTGATCACACCAAGCCCTATTTTCAAGGGCTTCAGACACCAAATTAGGGTGGTACAGCATTGCATCACCACTCTTGGCAAATGCAAGCATTTCTGGGCGCCATTTGATATACAGCCAAAAACAGCATATCGATTCTAGTTGTGCTTGAGAAAAGGAAATCTCTCAGTAAGAGCTGAATTGTTTTTCTTTCAATGAGATCATGTTGAAGAGTTTATTTTTTCCTCCTTTAGATAATCCACAAGAGATGGCAGTTGCTTCATTTTTGTATGTTAAATTATTGAGGGCTCTGTCATTGAGAGGCATGGAAATTTCCTCAGAAAATGACATTTTTTTAAATAGCTGCTGAGTGAATGCGGAGGAATGTAAACCACGTTGCTTTTACTGTTTGGCTCTGCAAGATGACAGGAAAAACAAATATGCTGCAAATTGATTTTAAACAGATTACTCTAGTGCACAATGATTATACGATTACAACACAATCTGCAAAAATTCTGATAACTTTACAGTTCTTTTGTTGGCTTACTCTTTTGCTGTGATATATATGATTAACAGTAGTAGTAATATTAAAATGTAACTCAGCTACTGTATTAGATCCCATTTTACTGAATTAAAGCAGCAGAGTCTAATCTGGCCTGTGGGATGATTTTGGAGAAAAATGGTGAAAACCAATAAAAAGTCTCAAATTTTTTTTTATTTGTGTGATACATTTTTAGAATATTTTTATTATCTAAACAGTTATACACTAACATTAAAGTATATTTGGGGTCGGCACATTTCTTAATGTTTTTGAAAGAAGATAATTATTGTTTCCACTGAATAATTATTACATAAATATGATACATTAATGCTAATTTGATGCTTTTCAGACTAAGCAGCAGGCCCATTAATTAAGCAAATTAAAAGTTTTTTTTTTTTTTTTTTAGGAAAGGTTCACTTAAAAGTTCTTTGGGTTCTTATATGGAATCACTGCAAACATCCCTTTTGGAACCTTTATTTTTAAGCAGTTTTCTTTTATTTGGCCTAACTTTGTGTTAATGGTCAGTTTTACTTTTAGATGGTGTATTAAAGCTTCTTAAGTTATCCAGGCAGACTGATAAGCGATAAGTGGTTTTCGCTTTTTCTTGTCAGTATTTTTATTGAATCAATATTCCCTAGTTACTCATTTCATGTGCAAATGTAGTCCAAAGGTCTCTGGTGACTAAAATCAGTAAATTGCTCCCAATAGTGGCCATTAAAGCAGCTAAAATTGATTCTGGATCTGCTCCAGAAGAGCATGTTCTTTGCATGCTCTTTTTATGATTAGACTTCACCAAGGATTAACAAATAAAATATTTTTTGCATGCATAAGGTGCAGTTTTTTTATGGCCCTCCAACTAAAATGAGATTACTGGGTAGTTAAAAATTCTACACTTGTTTACCTTCCATTTCCATTTGTTCTCTCTATTTTTTTTGGGGATTTGGATTGCCGTGACTATTCTAATCCTTGCCTGTGGGCTTGTGTGTGTGTGTGTGTGTGTGTGTGTGTGCAGGACTCTACCTATGCTGAGCTGGATGACTTGAGAGAGAACAGGAGTTACACTGTGGAGTTGCATGCGGTTTCATACTGGGGTCAGGTCCCTCTCAAGAGCTCCAAGGCCATTCTTCAGTTTACTACAAGCCAAAGACAATCTGGTACAAAACTATTTAATTGCTATACATTTTTTTTGCTTGATACATAACAGCACTCATTTGGGTGTTGTGAAATACAGTGAAAAACAGCTGAAAATGTTTTCCATTTGTAACGTTATACTTTTTCCCCATATTTGATGTCATTCAGATTTGGAAAGCACAGTCAGCCCGGTCTTTATAAAACCCCAGTCAGATCTATTAGACGTGGGCACTCCGTTCTATCAAGATGGTCAGCTTCAGGTCCGGGTCTACTGGAAAAAGAAAGGTATGACAGTTACAATAGACCAAGTCTTTCATCTAGAAAACTGTCCTGTTACTGTTTTCCTTCCTTAGAGCTGCTTTGTAATTATGTAAACATAGTGCTTATTAAAGAGCTAAGAATCAGAATTATACGTAATTAGATGAAGAACAATAGCTCTTTGTGTGTGAAGTGATAAGAACCACTCTTGAAAAAAGTGTGGAGCTGTTTGTGTGCTAACATGAGCGGATGAGGCATGTCTCAGCCTAACTTTGCATGCAGCAAATTACATTTAAACAGTTTCATTCTGTCAGTGAGTGATGAGATAATCCTCCATTAAACTCGCAAATGAAAACTGTCATAGAAGTGACAACATTTTAGTCATACTAAGCAATGCAAAATGGTGCTTGAAATCTTCTTATTGACCTCTGTTTTGAATTTCAGTAAGACTTAAGTGTCATACTGGCCACATGTCAAATCCCTTAATCTCTCTAATGGATGTCCAGCAGATTTTATCTCATACTGATCTGTCAGGCACATTATCAAGTTTGCTTTGCTTTGCATATTTTGCTTTGTTTTGCATATTCTCTGGATGAATAAAAAGCATTGATTTCTACAGGGCGTATTACTGAGCAGTGATTACTTGTAAGGTCTAAATGGATCATCACTGAGGATTATCATTAACTGTTTGTTGACTGACGAAGATTTAAAAAAAGGTTTAATAATATAATGAAAGGCTTATCCAAGTTTTTAAATATTTATCAAAAAGATTCAGATGTGTTGAAAGGGAGAGTTGATCCAAAAATGGACATTCTGTCATCATTTACTCACCCTCATGTTGTTCCAAACCAAGACTTTCTTTCTTCTGTGGTTCACAAAAGAAGATATTTTGAAGATTTTTTTCGCCGTTTCTGCTCATACATTGAAAGCCAGTGGGGTCCTAAATATCACTTGATACTTTCATTGTATGGGAAAAAAAATACATTGTTAAACATTTTCTTTGGTGTTCCAAAAAAGAAAGAAATGCAACCAGTTTTGGATGTCATGAGTGTAAGTGATGACAGAATTGACATTTTTGGGTAAATTTGTAGTAGTTAATATTAAATAACTAAAGTATCAGATAAAATTTGGCAAGCCCATACAAAGTTTTTGCCAGCACATACAGTTGAAATAGTTTCAAACAAAAGCAAAGCATCAGTTTGCATGTTATCAAGCAACACACGGACAGGAAGTTGGTCTGGAACAGCATATGTGAGTGGAGTGGAACAAAAGAAACTTCCTGTCCCCTTACTCAGAGCCCTTCATAATCACATTCAGAATCTGGCATTTCATATTTTGCCATCTCTCCTTTTCAGATCCCACCGTGAATCGTTACCGTGTGCAGTGGTCTCCGGAATTCTGCAGTCACAATGGATCCAGAACACAGGAGAAGCTCATCACCCAGGTAACCAGTCAGGAATGTGTCTTCTGTCCTCCCTACAGGTGCGAGGCCACATTCTGACAGCTCATACATAAGATGAATTTCCAGGGAGAGTGTTCGTGTGGTGTTCATTGATCATTCATGCTGCATAACTCACCATTTGGAGGCACATCCCAATTCCAGAAAGATTTCTTTAACAAATTGCAGAGAAATATGAGACAAAACATTCTTTTAGACATCCGTAGGTTTAGATTTTCATCAGTGTAATTATGCAATTTACAATGTGAGAGATTGTGTTAAAATCTTTGACAATGAAAAAGGGGAGAATATCTTTATCAGCATGAAAATAAATCTTTCTTGACATATGCAAAACATGAACTATAGATTTCCCCATTGTGGCCCACAGCTATGCTGGATGTGGTGATAGGTGATCAGTCATCATATTTCTACTTGAATTCTTCTCAGTGGAGTTGGAATAAATTCTCACTTTTGCTTTCTTCTCATGTCACTGAGCAGGAGAATTTCGCCAGCCTTCCTGGCCTTCAGTTCTCTTGCAAGTATAAAGTGATCATCCAGCCTGTAGGATCAAAGGGTAGAGCCCAGGCAGAAAGCACGACCTTCTACACCCCGTCCTGTGCTACTATCCAGAGCAAGAGTCCCAAACCCATCCCCTGCTCCACAGTCTCAGGTAATTCTGAGATTTAATTTCTGAGAACAAGATGAATGTATTGCTGCAATTCATTAGTGTAATCTACAAAACTGCTTTGGTTATGAGGTATGTTGGATCAAATGGGTGGGTCAATGAAGCCAAATTTCTCTATCTTCTTGCAAATGTACTCTTTGTAATCATGAAGGATTCATGGTTTTGAAAAAAAAAACATACATTACATATTTCCTTATACCTTGAATATTTTAGTGTACACACAATTATTATTCTTTTTTTTAATATAGTGTTAAATAAATTTTTTCAAGGTAATTTTTTCATTAATAATTGTGTCTGCATGTTTCTGCATGTTGGGTGGATCACTTAAATTTTGTTGCCATTTTGTAAAAAAACTAAACAAAAACAAAAAAAACATACATTACATATTTCCTTATACCTTGAATATTTGAGTGTATACACTTAAAAAAAAAAAAATGGTGTAAAATTTACTTTTCAAAGTAATTTATTATAAGACTGACAGACTGCAACGGTTTGACTTAAAAATCTTGGTTTGTGTTCTACTGAAGAAATGAAGTCACCTACATCTTGGATGCCCTGGGGGTAAGCAGATAAACATCACATTTTCATTTTAGGGTGAACAATCCCATTTAATTATTGTGCTTCATGTTTCTGCATGTTGGGTGGATCATTTAAATGTTGTTGCCATTTTTGTAAAAAAAAAAATAAAACAAACTAGAAATAATAATAATAATAATAATAATAATATTTCTTAATAAAATAGATTATGCTAAACTTTCTTCTCAAGAAATTAACTATAATTCAACTCAACTCAATTCAAGTTTTCATTTTGACATCAGGGCAGTTGTGTCATTGTAACATTTGACTTTTAAATTTGAAATTTAAAAATGAATTTTAATGCAGAAAAAAAAAAGTCAAATATCACAATGTTTTTTTTGGAGTGTTATGCACTTAAGCCCTATATCTATTACTAGTATATGGTTTCATGTGTCTTATATGAATCTTAATGTTCTCTCAATCAGCAGTTGTTCCTCCAAAGGTCCTGGTCAAGGCAGAGAACCTGACGGCAGCGTTCTCGGTCTACATGGAGAACGTGACAGGCCTGTTCTCATGGGTGGTGGCCATGCCTCAACCGCCACAGCAGGTCACAGGATATCAGGTCACATGGGCAGAGGTCATCACAGAGAGCCGCAGAAATAATTTGCCCAACAGCCTCATATCCCAGTCTCAAATCCTGCCTCCAGTAAGTCACGTTGATAACGATTGCTGGTCACGAGCATACAGTATGTTGTGTTTTGCACACTGTTCACCAGCATTGGATATGTTTTCGTTTTGGGCACTAGTGTGCTGGCCCAGCAGCAAGACCACCAAACCGACATACTGTAGAATTCATACAGTTCTGAGTTGAATTCTCACCATTCTAAACTCAGTTCACGCTGTTCTATTTTAGCTGTTTAGCTTTTCCCATAAATTTTTCTTAGAAACTACTAAATTTGATAACTAATAAATGTATTGTATTCATTGTATTAATATCGAAAGTTCTTCTACAGTGTCGCTGTTTTTTTTCTGAAGTTCTTCTACAATGTAGACTACCGTTCAAAAACATTTTTTTAAATACATTAATTATTTTATTCAGTAAGGTTGCATTAATTGATCAAAAGTTACAATAAATACATTCATAATGTTAAAAAAAGATTTTTTGGGACTTTCTATCCATCAAAGAAGCCTGAAAATGTATAAAATATTGTATATAAAAAATTTGAAGCATCACAATATATTTTCAATATTGATAGTAATAAATTTTTTTCTTGAGCAGCAAATCAGCATATTAGAGTGATTTCTGAAGGATCATGAGACACTGAGGACTGGAGTAATGATGCTGAAAATTCAAGTTTGCCATCACAGGAATAAATTACATTTTAAAATGTATTCAAATGCAAAAGAGTTATTTTGAATTGTAATAATATTTCACAATATTACTGTTTTTACTGTATTTTTTGATCAAATAAATACAGCCATGGTGAGCATAAGAGAACATGAAAAAATCTTTCGATCCCAAACTTTTGAACAATAGTGTATTTGTATTTTAATTCTTTCTCAGACTCAAATTTGAATGAACTAAAATATCTTCTCTTTCTTCACAAATAGGAGCGTAATATCTTGGTAGTTTCTGGTCTTCAGTTGGCATCTCTCTACAGACTTGAGGTGCAGGTGATCACAACAGGAGGGCAAGGCCCAGCAACCTCCAGAACCTTCCAGACCCCAGCTCACAGCAAGCCAGTCCTGCATTACAGTAAGTTATTGAAACTCACAAGATGACATATGCGTACCTCCACAGCACATACTATTTTGAAATAGCATCACCACTCTTACTTATTTTACAATTTATCATTTAACATCTTTTGTGGACACTGACCTCTCCAGTGCAAAGCCCAATACTTAAATCTTAATAAGGGAGAGCTGAAAAGACATTTAAGTTCATCTGAAGGAAAAGGTCAGGGGGTGTATGAGAGGTCAAATGTCGTGTGCAATTGGCCCCAGCTCTTGATGTGCAGGTCAACCAATAAATCATGTAATTGAGATGAATTGCTTTTCCTCTCTTGACTCTAGTGTATATTTAACTTCGCAGAACCCAGGATGAAGAAACACCATCTAAGGTCGGTGATAGAACGGCACTGAAGACCACACTGCAATGAATCATCCTGGACCAGAACTGACTCCTCAGGAACCAGACGAACCAAAGAACAGTTAATTGCGAATCGCGTTTCAGCCTGAGCCAGTCAGCTGCCTCATGACTCAACATGAGGACCTGCTGTAATCTGAAGATCAAATTTTGGTTGACGTTACGATATTTAAAGCCCCAGTAATTTCCTGTGGGGGATCAGCTGCCACAAACTAATTAGAATTGAGTATGCAACAAAGACTAGGGCATCAAAAGCAAAAGCCATAGGATAAAAACAAAACAAGTGCAAATACAAAAACAAAGAAAAAAAAAGGATTTGAAACTGTAACTTTGTGGTTGTATGCCTAAAAGAAATGCTTTGAATTGCACACTCCCTTAAAAAATGGTTACCCACACCCTAAGCACTGCAAATGGAGCCTCTTTAATACAATATAGCATGTAATGACTAATTTGGTTTGACTTGTAAATAAGCCTGACTCAATACAACTGTTTGTGGTTTTGCATGTGTTCGTTAAGCATGGAATTTTACTGTTTGTATCGCCAATGTGTCAATAGCAACAACTGAGGAATCAATGAAAAAAATATTGCAGCTCTTTAAAACTAAAATGTCATTTAAGTTTATGAGGGTTTTGTGTGGTGTGTGCTCAATATGCTGTAGAGATATGTTTTGCAGTCATGTAATTCCTGTATATACTGTATGTTTTTTATTTATTTATGCAATACAAATGTTGTTATGTGGATTTGTAACTGTGTGAATGCATGAATGTGTGTGTATGTGTGTGTGTGCCTGTTCCCCCAGCATCATTCACAAACTGACAAACCCTTGCAAGGAGATTTTGTATAAATATATTTGTAAATTCCCATAGATAATGAATATTAATGTACATATTTTATATGAATAAAACTGTTAAACCTTGTTTCCCTTTACCAAGCTGGTTGTGTATTTTGTAATTACAAGGGTGAATATAATAAAATGGGAGTGAACAGTGCGTTATATAAATTTATCATGCCACTTAAGCAATATTCACTCAAACCGTATATTTAAAATACACAAATTCTCTAATAATATACATATAAACGCTACCAGAGTGAATATGAAATGTAAATAACCTGTTTACCTAAATCTATCATGTGACACAAAGCAATATTCAATTGTATATATGTAAAATAAAATCTATCCATGTCACATGTATGTGGCTAGTATACACAAGCACAAGAGGACAGGGATAAATCCATACAGGCTTTAATAAATCCAAAAAGATATCCAAACTAAGAGTAGCATCCACAGCTCAGGCTTGACATCAACAATAGCCGACAGTGAAAGACAGCATGAACTTAAATAGAGGCAGTAATGAGACATGCACAGCTGAACAAAATCAGTATGGCA
>NW_015628766.1:157235-157441 GCF_001515625.1 Sinocyclocheilus rhinocerous | reverse complement strand
CACCCCCAAGAAGGCAAGTTCTCACACCGTGGTGACAAGGAGGATGAGATGGTGTAGGGAGAGAGATGCAGAAGAGAGATGCAGAAGGAGGCTCTGCAGGAGGACGGATGACCGGGAGAGTGCCAAACAAAAAAAAATCCTAGGTGGTGCAGAGAGCGGGGATGCCAGAGAATGGTCTTGAGCAGAGGCAGGGGGATGATAATCCA
>NW_015628766.1:144904-156955 GCF_001515625.1 Sinocyclocheilus rhinocerous | reverse complement strand
CACCCCCAAGAAGGCAAGTTCTCACACCGTGGTGACAAGGAGGATGAGATGGTGTAGGGAGAGAGATGCAGAAGAGAGATGCAGAAGGAGGCTCGGCAGGAGGACGGATGACCGGGAGAGTGCCAAACAAAAAAAAATCCTAGGTGGTGCAGAGAGCGGGGATGCCAGAGAATGGTCTTGAGCAGAGGCAGGTGGATGATAATCCAGGCCACAGCCAAGACTGCACCTCACGGCAGCAACAGGAGGGAGAAGCCATGGAGGTGTAGAGACAGACACCACTATGGGGAGACCACCTCGTAGCCGAAGGACTGAAGCCACGAAGGGACTCCAGTGACCTAGGAGGCCGTGACGGAGATGCAGAGACAACCCCCCGAGATGGCTGTAGGGATCCAGAGGGCTGTGGTTGAGCTGGAGTGACTAAGGGTGAGGGCGGAGGCGGAGCCTAAAGGGGGGGCGGAGCTAGCCAAAGCCAAAGGGTTGGAGGGCCGGAGAGCAGCGGATGGCCTGCAAGTCTGCAGCGGAGGCAAAGCTATGTCCAACCCAGGTGGAGCCGACGGTACGAGGGAACCCGGTGAGGCCAGAAGTCTGATGGTTGCTGCCAACATCGAGGGAGGAAGGAGTGCAGGCACAGGAGCCAGGGCGATGCAGTAGCCCCTCACTGCAGAACAAAGATCCAGGGGGCGATTCAGGGTATGATGCTAAATTTGAAAGATTGAGGAACTTTTCCACATGTTCCTCAAGGGAGCGGTCCCCCTGCTCCAGGAGCAATAGTCTAACTGCAGGGAGGTACATTGTGACAAAAAAAAAAGCGAATTCCCACAAAAACACTAATTAAAACTTACGCTGCTTACTTCACTTTGTAGCCGGGTATTCTGTCACACATATGTGGCTAGTATACACAAGCACAACAATGAACACAGGGATAAATCCAAACAGGCTTTAATAATCCACAAAGAGATCCAAACTAAGAGAGAGTAGCATCCACAACTCAGGCTTGACATCAACAATAGACGACAGTGAAAGACAACAAAGCATGAACATAAATAGGGAAAGTAATGAGACATGCACAGCTCAACAAAATGGGTGATCAGTTAATATCCATTACAACTAACCAAACAAAGGAAAGGCAGTGCAAACTGAAAACAAAGTCCATGTGATCTGTGTGAAAGTGACAATATAAATGCCACCAGTATTTTTTACTACTAAAACTCAAAGTTTCATACAAAACAATCAAGACTAGGAACATTTCCAGTCCTTGACAATAATTATATACAGTATACATATATAATTGTTAATTTTTCATTTTGATGCAAATGTACACACTACTTTGAAGCAAAAAAGCATCCAGATTGAGAGTAATGAAATGCTCTGTTGATACAGCTACATTGTGTTTTGCTTCTATCTCTGTTGTGGTTCAGTGTGTGTGTGTGTGTGTGTGCGCGTGCAAACAAAGCATTCATAAAGCCCTAAGTTCAAGGGACAAGTCTATGGTTACTCAAACATACACATATGCATGCAGGCAACTCTACCCTTGTCCCCCCACTTTCATTAGAATTCAACTCTACATCTGGCCCTCGTGTCACAACAGTCGTGTGTGTATGTGTGTGTGTGTGCCTGTTTTTTATATGGAATATTGATGTGCCCTGTTGTCATTAAGCCCTAGAATAATGTCAAAACAAAAAGACAGGACACAATGTGGAATTTCGTATACAATATTCATTTGTGTAGATCCTCAGTGAGATTATATGGTATGTTGTACATTCACTACAATATACTGCAGATGTCACACAATACAATGGACCATTCCATGCTACAATCACCAGCATATGTTTTAGCAATATCACATGAGCAGGAGGTCTGTTATTGCCCTGATATTCAAACCAAGAGCTTTTAGCATGATTGTGAGTGTGATTTTTGCTTTTAAATAAAATATATATTGCCAGTTACTTTGTTTATGTTTGCTCTGCCAACGAAAAGAGGTTCAAACAACGTCACAGCAGAATCAATCATAGCTCATCTTCGAACAACACACAGCTGGTGTTTCATTCTTGATTTAATCTGTTTTGAGTAAATAATTTGAGTGAAGGATTAAAAGACTCACTCTTTAAGGCAGTATGAATAGGATATGAAGTATGAATTCATGTTTTTGAATAAATCGGTTGAGCGAATAATTCAACGATCCTGTCCCAAATGTCACCCTAAAGGTGCATTTTACTGTTGCTCTGTGAAATTTCTGGGGTGAATCTCAGTCACTTCAATAGGAATCCATGCTATCTGGAGTTTTGTGCAAGGGCGACAAAGTTCCCCCCACAGATTTAGTTCATGTTCAAATTGGTCAAGTTAATTCACTGTTCCAACCAACAGAAAGTTGCTTGGTTTGAAATTGACTTTGTGTGACTTAGTGTGCATGCCTGGTTCAAGCTGATATGCTGACATTTTAATGGTTAGATTTTAAATGGTTCTTTATTAGAGAATTACATTTTTATGGTTTGATTTTAAATGGTTTTTAAATGTTTTTTTATAAGAAAAAATTAAATGTGTATCTTATCTGTCTAATCTCCCTGAAGGAGTGTCTGAAAAGTTGTTGTTTTGTCACACTGTCTGATAATGAGGCACATCACTACCAACCTCAGTTTAATCATTCTCTTGTCAGTGAGGCTTCAGTGGATTCAATTAAGTCAGTATGTTTGCAAACAGTACACTGCTGACTCTTTCTTCAAATTCCTTCTTTACGTCACAGTAACAACTGATTTGTATTTCGAACCTCTTTTTGCCCCTGAGCGAAGACTTCCTCTGAGCCCACACTTTCATGACATAATGGCACTTGGACTGTCAGTTAGAACTCTGCTGCGAAGCTCACTTCAGCAGAAGTACTCAACAAGGGCCGCAAAGGGGGCGCTCATGAGCACACTTCTGAAAAATAAATACAAATGGGGCGCCCTACAGTCTCGTACGCGGTTGTAAGTCTGCAAGTGCTCATGAAGTGTTCTATTTAGAACAGGGCCAATAACTCACTCAAAATTAAAGACAGCTTGTTCCTGTACGAATTAGTATGTTTAACAAATCAGTTGAGTTACTGTAACGTAATGACGGAATTTGAAGAAAGAGTCACTGAAAAATTCCCACAGGTAACCCAGCTAACAAAAATGTTCTAAGAACGTTTTGCTGACATTACCATTAAGTTATGACAATGGTATTTCTGAATGTTCTCCAAACATTAAAAAAACCAAAAAACCAAAAAAAACATTTATTTATTTCTTGGTCATGCAAACGTTAAGATAACATTCCATTTGATCACTTTGCAAACATTATGGGAACGTTACTTTTGAATGTCCTCCAGCTAATGTCCTGAGCTAACATTTTTAGAACCCTTTTGAAGACAAGACAACTTTGAACAAATGTTCTATTAATGATACTTGAAGAACGTTCATAACTTTGAGAGAATCTTGCCAGAATGTTCACCAAAGTTCCAAGAATGTTCCCTGATTGACAGTCTGTCTGGAATGTGCAAAAAAGACAAGAACTGATTTAAACATTGGAAAGTATATGGTATAACCAGTTTACCAGCATAATCCGCATGGAAATTAATATTGGTCTAAGCTGATTTTTTCAGCAGGCATCCATTCTACACAGAGGCTTGGTGATGGTTATTACATGTGGCTTGTTTGTATGGTGGAGTATGACTTCCATATGCAGTACCTTGCATGTCGCGTGCGTGTGTATGCCTGGGTTAAGCTGATATTTTTAGACTTTAAATGGTTCTTTATTAGAAAATGAAATATGTATCTTATCTGTCTGAACTCCCTGAAGGAGTGTCTGAAAGTTGTTGTTTTATCACACTGTCTGATAATGAGGCACATCAGTTTCAACCTTGTTTAAAGTAGTCATTCTCTTGTCAATGAGGCCTCAATGGATTCAGTTAAGTAGAAAATATTGCTAGTCGTTTGAATCCGGGCCTAATGTTAGTATGACTGATATAAAGCCTGTCTGAATAAATCGATGGAGCCCTGCATGTTGCATCTGGAGCACAGTGAGAACATTAGAGAATGTAATGGCCTGGTTGGAAGTGTCTTCTTGCTTCCCTGCTGAAGTGTTGAACTGTGCCTCAGGATTTATGAGTGCTTCTGGACTCTGGTGACCCAGAGACAGGGATTTAGAAGAAACAGAGAGAAGGAAGGGTGGGGGTTAGAGAGTTTGAGAAGACTCGATCCGCTTGCAACACATTTATGATGCTCCAGAGAGTGGCCGGTTAATGGTACAGAGAGAGAGAGAGAGAGAGAGAGAGAGAGAGACTAAAAGGGAAGCAGCATCAGGAAGAAGGAAACCTAGAGGGGAGAGAAGCAAAGGAACCAAAGGGGAGAAGAGGCAAAAGAGGGACAGTGAGAGGAGAGAATAGATGACTTCAGGGACCGAAAGTGTGAGCAGATGAAATATGTATCAAAATACTTCACACTTTTTAAGCCAGAGGGAGATATGATATTTCCTCCTCCCACTTTCCCATGAGCCTCCCAGACGAGTTGCCTCACAACTGGCCAATCCCATAAGAAACATTTACAAAAATGATTGCACTCTGGCCTGTGTTATCACTTACACCATTACAGCTTCAATTCCTGCATCATTCCTGCATACCATTTTTAAGAAAAATATATTTTTTTTAATTGAAAAAAGAAAATTATTATTATTATTATTATTATTATTATTATTATTATTGACACATGATATTTTACAAGCTGAACTAACCTTGAGAGTTATCGACTTTCGTATAGTCCTGAGTCTTAACGGTCTGCAGGGGTCCTCTTTTATTTTTATTTTTTATTTATTTATTTTTTTAAATGATAATTACGCATGCTTGTTGGACTTCATGACTAATAAAATGTTTTCTGTTCAAGAATTTTACCTTATTAATTATATTATGATATAATTTAAATCAGAAATTACACATTGTTAAATAAGAGGTGTATTCAAGACATTGTATGTATGAATTGCATGTTTAATATATTTTTTAATAAATTAACAGATACTATCTGAGACTTGAATTTGATATTGCACCATTGTTTCAACATCTTACTTTTCGCAGTCAATTTTTAAATATTATGTTTATTTTTAACAACCTTTTAGCGTTAAACATTGTTTCAGCATTGTTTGTTCAACATTGAGACAACAAACAAACGACATGAGAGTGAGAGCCACATCATTGGCCCACTTTTTGTTTTTTATTTTATTTTAATATTTATTTATTTGTTTTTATTTATGTATTTTATTGTTTCTCACAAAGTCTACCTTATTTGGATCTCCCTGAATTCTAAGATACTGTTTTTTTATCCAGGGATGACAGACTTATTTGGTGTTTTATTCAATCCAGAACTAACCTTGAGAGTTATCGACTTTCGTATAGTCCTGAGTCTTAACGGTCTGCAGGGGTCCTCTTTTATTTTTATTTTTTATTTATTTATTTTTTTAAATGATAATTACGCATGCTTGTTGGACTTCATGACTAATAAAATGTTTTCTGTTCAAGAATTTTACCTTATTAATTATATTATGATATAATTTAAATCAGAAATTACACATTGTTAAATAAGAGGTGTATTCAAGACATTGTATGTATGAATTGCATGTTTAATATATTTTTTAATAAATTAACAGATACTATCTGAGACTTGAATTTGATATTGCACCATTGTTTCAACATCTTACTTTTCGCAGTCAATTTTTAAATATTATGTTTATTTTTAACAACCTTTTAGCGTTAAACATTGTTTCAGCATTGTTTGTTCAACATTGAGACAACAAACAAACGACATGAGAGTGAGAGCCACATCATTGGCCCACTTTTTGTTTTTTATTTAGCAGTTTCTCACAAAGTCTACCTTATTTGGATCTCCCTGAATTCTAAGATACTGTTTTTTTATCCAGGGATGACAGACTTATTTGGTGTTTTATTCAATCCAGCTTCTCTATATTGATTTTAAAATCCCTCATATGTGTTTCATAACGAGTTCGTGTGAAATCCATGCTCAAATGAATCCATGCTCTAAGTTGCATTGTGTAGAGACGGGAGATATTTTATAGCTTGTTTGTTTGCAAAGAGCTGTTTTGATTATTCAATATTTATTACATTTTGAGCTGAAGATCTGTGGGACCCACAGGAAGAAGAAACGCTCATGTAGTTGAATGACAGTTATTTTTCACGGCGAAAGCTATTTCGCATGCTGTACTGTAAAGAAGGCACATACAGCTCATGGATTAAAGGAGTGACTTCCCTCAAGGGTATTGAAAATTTGGCGTTCATGAGCATTTAAACCCCGAATGCGTGAGAAATGTGGCTGCGCATCACCACAGATAAAACAGAATTTCATTCGGGTTTGAACACTTGATTATTTTTTTTTTCTGTTTATTTGATTCATTTTGGCAACATTTCAAAGAGCAGTTTTTTAAAGGTACAATGTGTTCTTCCAACATCACAATATCGTCTTTGCGTATCCCAGACTGCTTCAGAAGATTATAAGCCTACAGGTGAGGGCTGTCAGAATAAATCATTATTCAGATATGGGGTTCAAAGGATACTACTTCCTTCTATTCTCAGCATTTGAAATGAAAATGAGTCTTCTGCATTCAGTACGCTTTTGTAATGAGAGGACCTTTGAACAGGACCTTTAAATAAGATTTAATAAAAATTGCTTAAACGATAATGAATTCAAAGTAATGTGATTGTCCAGTCTAATCTAATAGGATACGCTCTGTATTGTAATATGGGTATTGCTGTATTCCAGGGAGAGACCTTTTGGCCATTACTGCAATGTTGTTTTTGGAGACCAATGAGAAAGCGGGACATGGACAAATGAGAAAAGATCTTAGGTAGTGTATGTGTGTCCTATATGGATTTAATACATTGTATGCATATGTTTGCTATGGTAAGTATGCATGTGTTTTGTGTCCGTGCGAATAGTGAGCAGATGTGCAGTTATTACTCTGAGTTTTATGGCACATGGCTGATGCTGTTTTCTCCCATCAGCACCTGGTACGGGGAGCCATTACTTTGGCGCTGTATATTTGATACTATCCCATATCAGTCACGGAGGATTTTATTATGAAGAAATGTTCACTCCATTAAATCAGAACCTACAAAAAGAGGGCGGCGTTGTGGCAACATTACAGGCGATGTTTAAGGGAAGCCTCCTGAGATAAAGAGATTATAGTCCCATATGGACATCTGGAGGCCTTGATTTCTTCTTTTCCATGCGGATTAGTGTTTTGAAACTTTGTTTTTGTGGTGCTTTGCGGCTGCTTTTGTTTGTCGGGTTCCTTTGAGCCTTTTTTCCCCATCCAAATCCTGTTTAATATGGATTATGCATGTCGTCTGCACTGGGATTACTAGGGATGAGTTCCATAACAAAATAGCAGCAAAACAGGATATTTTCGTCTCCTGCATTATAGGCACTGCATGAAGTCTGTGTCACTTAAATAGCTGATTTGTGATATTAAAAATGTGGCTGACTGGACAAGTGCTAGTAGAGCTGACAGCAAGACACAGCACTGCATAATCTTTTTAACAGTAGAGTTCTACCCTTTTGATGGCCTGAAGCGAAAATTATGTGGCTGACTGGACAAGTGCTAGTAGAGCTGACAGCAAGACACAACACTGCATAATCTTTTTAACAGTAGAGTTCTACCCTTTTGATGGCCTGAAGCGAAAATTCATCTGACTGAGTGAATTTGCACACTCATTTAAGAGATCCACAGTGACAAAGTACCAGATTAGCGCTTGTGTTTTTCTACATCTCTTCGAGGATTATCTCATCACAGCAAATTAACTGGAATGTTTTCATTCACATTTTGAATTATTTATGTTCCCAAGACAGTTCCCATGGCAACATCTTGTTGTATTCCACTGGCCATACATTAATCACCAACCCAGGCTCGTTGGAAATACATGCCTTCATTTCTGCAAAATGATATTACCTTGCACGTTTCAATACACTCTTAAAGTGAAATGTTCAGAGAGTGGCACTAAAAGTGTGTTCAGTTTTATCTGAACACAGACAAGCATGATCATCTCAATGTTTTATTATCTTAGATGTAGTACAGTATGTGTTGTGGCAGTTTGGAAATGAAATGTCGGGTGAGTGGCGCTTAGAGGTTAATGTTATTCGCGTTTGAAAATAACCACCTACACTAAACCTACCCTAAACCTCACTAGTAGTGTTAACAAAAGCAAACATGAGATAAAAACACATTTAGCAACCATGCTATTTCAGCTCATTTCTACAAGTCTTTGAGCTTGTTTTTCACGAGACTTGCGTTCTGTACCAGGTGAGCTACCGAGTAAGTTTACTGCATAAGAAAAGCCTCACATATGGAACTGGTTATGTAATGCAAATGTTAAAATGTAATAGTTGCACTGTGTGTAATATAGCACTGTGGCAAAAGTGTTTTGAGTTCATAGAATAGTATTGTGTAAGGAACTGTGTGAAAATCTGCACCTGAAATCATAATTTGTGTAAAAAGCAATAGAAGTTGGTGTTTTACTGCCACTAGTGTTCATTTCAGCTGGGAACTGCAGTGAATTGTCTAGATAGGTACATATTTTGAGTTTTACATATATGTAGGTATAGAGACGATTTTCCCAATGTTGCTAATCACAGCTGATGCTACTAACATGATTTGTGATATTTTTGTTGATCAAATAAGTAACAATACGACAGTAAGCACAAAAGAATGCTAAAACCTTTGCTGTTTGGATTATTGAGTAGTTCAAACTGAAACGACAAGGCCATGTTTCTAGATGAGACTCTGTTCTGTGCCAGACAGCCATGTCAACAGCAATCAACTCTTTTGGTACAGCCTGCACTCTTTATCCAGACTCTCTCGAATGATTGCCGACCTCGCTCACGGCCAAGAGGGAGATATATTTCCTCCGTGGGCATATCTGTGTATATGTGAGAGCAAAAGTGAACATGCTTGTTTGCGTGTGTGGGTGTTGCTGACAGTCGGAGAGATGGCTGTACTGATAGTGCTGATGAGGCACACAACGGTGCTTAATCAAAAGCAGAGGCTGTGGAATCACACTCCGGAGATGGGAGTCTTAAATTTACAGTGAAGCGCAGAGTGCAGCTTACAATGCAACTCACTCCGCTGAAAGCACAGCGAAGGGCCCCTTACGGCACCTTTTAGAGCACTATGAATACTTTGTGCACTGGAGTGTGGAGTGCACTTTGTAGGACACTTCCTGCTTAAGGAATTAATAAGTACATCAAAATAATGTACTGTAAATCAGCAGGCCATTAAAAGGAAATGTTTTAAACCTTGTTGGCAAGCAATTTCAGCTACTTAAAATATGCCAAGTGCAAAATTCAGAGCTTTGAAAAGATAGTTCAAGATCTTCAACACCCCACACAACATTTTACATAATAATGCAAATGATCAGCACACTGGTTTCATAAACAGACATCTGCAGTCCGTATGAACAGGCGCGATCACATTCCTGAACTCTGAGGCTGAAGCTATGTTTAAATCATAGCAATGATGTTTAATATGACCCAGATTTTGGATTTTGGACCCATAATTTTGTCACATGCCACTAAACAGATTAACGTAGGCTTTGAAGGGGCCATTGACGGGCACAAACCACGACTGTGATTGACAATCGAGATGAGTCTCTTCAAAAAGAGCTTGATGTCTGCTGAAAAAATAAAAAAAATCAATATTTAATCAAGGATTCTTTCCACAAGACCACAGACTCATATCTGATGTGTCTTATAAAGAAACTCAGTCAATCAATCTTCTCTGTAACGTTTAATACACAATGTCCACGATGAGCAGTTTAACGGCTTTAAGTTGGTAAATATACAATCACCTGATTTTATTGATCAGAGATTTAATAATATATTAGGTATATTGTATCTTAGAAAGCATAGATGTGCTGAATGAATGTGTGAAATGTGAGCATTATATCAGCTGATGGAACATGGAGTTTGGACCAACCTTGAAAGCATTGATCCATAGGCTAATTTATTTTAGAACCAACAAACAAGGCTGCAAATCAGTTTTTAAACCAAACGATATGAAGATGAGTATTGATCAGTGGAGGTGTTGGCAGACACAAAGCACAGTATGAGGCAGCACATTGCGTGTGCGTGTGCGTGTGTGTGTTTCCATGGTAATGGAAAAACTGATGGATATGTAGAGCTGGAGTGAGTTATTTTGCTCTGAAGAACTTGAAAAATAAACCCAGGTGCCAGTTATCATTAACTGTTTGCCAGTGGGACACTGACATTTCATGGCTATATCATGATGTCATGAACATACTTTAATGTTTTTCAAGGTTTTTCAAGGTGCATTTCAGATTTCAGTAAGTTCTGTCAATGGAGTTTAGAGCCTTTAGATTTAACAACACATTGCTTATAAAGTCATGTTTGATGTTATTTATCCTTAAGACACATCCTTAAAAAAATCCATAAAAATATTATTTATTCATCTTTAAACTCTCATCTTTAAACTTTTCCACCAATAAAGTTGTTTAAAAGTTAGTGTACTTGGCTCCTAAGGACACAAAAAGCATGCATGTTTAATGAGACATTTGAGATATATAAAGCAATACGGTAAATAACACTTATGAAAAGAATATTTTCAAGTTTTATTTTCCAAATATGCACTGTTATACCTATACACTACCATTCATTGATGCAAAGCTGGATTTTCAGCAGTCATTACCCCAGTCTTCAGTGTCACATGATCCTTCAGAAATCATTCTAATATACTGATTTGATGCTAAAGAAACATTTCTGATTATTATCCATGTTAAAAACACTTGTGCTGCTTCATATTTTTGTGGAAACCTTGATACATTTTCAGGATTCTTTTTAATGAATAGAAAGTTCAAAAGAAATACAAAGTAGAAATCTTTTTCTCAACATTATAAACGTCTTTACTGTCACTTTTGATCAATTAAAACATCCTTGCTGATGTTGAAAATAAAAAGAAAGAACAGCATTTATCTGAAAAAATAATCTGTAGCATTCATTTGTCAATCAATTAAATGCATCCTTACTAAATAAAAGTATTAATTTCTTTAAAACATTAATTTTTTTATTTATATTTTTTGCTGAACCCAGACTTTTGAGCGGTATTGTACAGTATAATAGATCAGATCAGACCAGACAGTTCCTTTGATATAATTTTTGGACTGTTATTCAGCTTTACTACAGGTATGGGGGTTTTACACACACACACACACACACAAACACACATGTCTGGTTTGCTATCCTTGTGGGGACTCTCCATTGGCGTAATGCTTTTTCTACTGTACAGACCGTATTCTCTATCGCCCTACATCAACCCTACACCAAAACCTACCAATAACAGGAAACTTTCTGCATTTTTAGATTTTCAAAAAACTTCATTCTGTGTGATTTATTAGCTTGTTTACCCGTGGGGACCTCAATTTAGGTCCCCACCGTGACATGAGTCCCCATGAGTCTGTGTGTATTCAGGTTTAAGTCCCCACCAGAATAGAAAAACAGGTACACACATCACACACACACACACACACACACACACACACACAGAAATACAGAGAGAGAAAGAGAGATACACCATCTGACACTCCATCCATTTCCCCCATGATGCTCTGGATTTTATCAGGAACACTGAAGCAGATGGGCTGTGAACAAGAACAGAGTGATATGTGTTAAAGCGCAAACTGACGGGCATTCACACACATTTCATGAATATTGCGTGCTTTGACTCATCGGAGACCACTGGCTGCTTTGAAATAAGTCTCTGACTTTGGCAATCGTCTAGATAGTCATCCAGACTTCATGGCAAACCCACTGAAAGCACTCCTCTGGGGAGCTTCAGCTCCAGACTCAGAGAAACTTTGCACTGAGATACTCCCACTGCACATCTGCCCCCAAAGCCCGGGAAAATGAACAGTGATAACACTAGCTTATGAGACAGCATGTGAGCGTCTCAATTTCACAACCGCAATTTACATCTGACACATGTTTGGAAGGCTGACATCATGTTTTACATTTATTTTTAGAAAGTGTG
>NW_015628766.1:134086-140697 GCF_001515625.1 Sinocyclocheilus rhinocerous | reverse complement strand
TCATTTGTCACAAAAACGCGCACACACACACACACACAAACAGAGAGAGAGAAAGAGAGAGAGAGATACACCATCTGACACTCAATCCATCTCCCCCATGATGCTCTGGATTTTATCAGGAACACTGAAGCAGATGGGCTGTGAACAAGAACAGAGTGATATGTGTTAAAGCGCAAACTGACGGGCATTCACACACATTTCATGAATATTGCGTGCTTTGACTCATCGGAGACCACTGGCTGCTTTGAAATAAGTCTCTGACTTTGGCAATCGTCTAGATAGTCATCCAGACTTCATGGCAAACCCACTGAAAGCACTCCTCTGGGGAGCTTCAGCTCCAGACTCAGAGAAACTTTGCACTAAGATACTCCCACTGCACATCTGCCCCCAAAGCCCGGGAAAATGAACAGTGATAACACTAGCTTATGAGACAGCATGTGAGCGTCTCAATTTCACAACCGCAATTTACATCTGACACATGTTTGGAAGGCTGACATCATGTTTTACATTTATTTTTAGAAAGTGTGGAAAATATTGCATTTAGCCAAAAACGGCTCCTCACAAGGTTGACAACATAATGAAAGATAAGAAGTATGGGCGAACACATTCTAGAAGGGCTTTTCACACTTGAAATAATTAACCCTGGGTCATTCTAGACCCAGGTAAACAGAATCATTATACTGCTCAGTAGGGCTTTTCAAAATGCTCATAATTTAGGGTTAACAATTAATCTTGGATATTCATATATCTTATTATTGGGAGATACCAAGGTCTGTGGCTGGACCACTAGGGAAAGTGTAATGGCCAACTTGGATCACATGTGCCTTGAAGGTCGACGTTATCCACTGACTTCCATAATATGAAAAAAAAAAAAAAAAGAATAATTTGGAAGTCAATGGCTACCAATTAACTGTTTGGTTACCAAAATTCTTCAAAATATCTTTTTTTTGTATTCAACAGAAGAAAGAAACTCATATAGGTTTGGAACAAGTGAAGGGTGAGTAAATAATGACAACATTTTCATTTTTGGGTGACCTATCCCTTTAAACATTTGTTCACACGCTGACATTTCTCACATTCCTAAATCCCGGGTTAACATTCTAATTTTCATATTTGCCGACCTGATAACGGGATCTAGCATTGCATATCCTCTTATTACGCCTATATTACCGACGGTACTGTAAAATTTTCTTGAAAGGACACTATAAAGTTAAGAATAAAACAGTTAATTCTTCATCTTAATTCATGTGTTTTCCGTCACCATTTAACACTTTTCCCCTCAAATGTTGAAACAACAGAAGACTGATCACACCGGTGTGATCGTACGCGTCAAAGGGTTAAACTATGCACCGTGTTTCCGTGACTGTGCAAAACACTATATTATGAGGCATGCGACTGGGTTTCTGTTGCACCGTTTTACAATGTACAAGTTTGATGGTGCAATGTAGGGTTAACACCGCAAATGCGCTGCTGCTGGTTTCCCTCAGGAGCAGTCTTTTATAACCCTGGTTAAAAAGCGGTGCTAACCCATGTCTACATTGTCAGGGTCTGGCGTCTGGTGTTCTCCCTCTCACCACCAGAGGTCGCCACTTCCCATCTAACATCAGCTGAATGTCAGATTCTTATATCTGTTTGTGTTTCTGTTTTGAGTTTTACTTTGTTTTCCCCGGCTGTTGAAATAAACCTGCACTTGGACCCAGACCCCTGTTTACACTGTGTTTTTCCTAACCACGCCGTGACATACATTACAAGTGTGAAACGCTCCTCTCTACACGGGGTTAGAAGCGGGGTTTATAAGTGTGAAAATCCTTTCTTCTGTGTGAATAAATCTCTCAAATCTCAAAACCTCTTTAAAGGGTCACTAAAACAACAGGAAAATGAAGACAAAAAACTTATGACAAGTACATAAATTACATTTCAACATTTGTCAGTCCAGAATAATTTTCATTGAAGTTCATTTTTGCCCTGGTTGACTATAGCATCATTCATCTTCTCTGAGTCTGCATGGCTGTCGAAATATTTATTTTGTGTACTAAACAAATCATAGTTCATAAGTGTGACAAATCCAGACAGTGATGTGAAAAGGGATCAAATTTATCTTGGCTCATCATCAATCATTCTACTGCCGGCGCTGTCAGACTCTTTATGATTAATGATTCTATGATTCTGCTCTTTATTTCTCTTTCCTGTATGCTAATGATGTGGTTTAATGTACCAGTTCTATTCAAAGACTTTCTTTTTGACATCCATTCAAGCTGACCAGATTTCTTTCATCCTGAACTCAAAATGCTGGTTAAATGGGTTAAATATTGCCAATCCAGACTAGTTGATTTTTACATTTTCAAGACTGACTGAAATCAATCATGGCCAAATTATTTATTTTGCAGTCAACTTTGGTTACAGAGGTGGGTATTGATGATAGTGACATGCTATTTTTTATTTTATTTTTTTACCTCTGGGGGATCTATTAACTTACATTACTTGGATTATAAATAAAATACATTAAAATTAAATTCATACATACACTGATGCGAATACACCACTTATATGATAAGCATGATTTTCATTTCTGAATTAAAATTCATTGTTCATATTTTTGGAAAGTAATAAATACATACATGATAAAACTGTCCTGACATCATAATGCAGAAATACCTTATTAAAGAATGAAAACCCTGTTTGGCATGATGCTTTATTTCTGTTTTTTTTTTCTTCCTCACTTTTTTCACTTCTTATTAATATTTTGAAAAACCTTTGTCCACCAAATCAAAGTCATGTGGTGCCGCCAACATGAAAAGAAAAATAAATATAAAACTGTATTAAATATCATAAACAGGACCCTGTAGACCCTCATAACTTCATCTCAAGGTCATTAAGTCTCTTAGAATATCAGATAATTGGAGCTTTTTATGACAAAGCAAGGTCAGTTTTTCAAAACCATATGAAACCAAGATGAAGAGTACATTTCTACTTGGAACTTGGCATTTAAAACATAAAATATTTTCTTTTATTGTGAACACTGTTATTTGTCATTGACCCTCAAATGACCCCGTACAGATCAAGTATTATCATATCATATGAGCAGACCTGATGAATGATGATCTCACTGTAGTCATGAGGTCAGTAAGGAGCCTGACCATCCCTGACCAGCAGCATAACACTTGGTCAGAAAGTGATCATTATTCTGATTTATTGAAAGAATAGACATGAAAACGTCTCAGGTTACGTATGTAACCATGGTTCCCTGAGTATAGTCGCACCGGTAGTGACGTCATGGCTGTCGCCGGCCAACGAGTTGGTGTTATTTCAATGTATGCTTCAGACACGGGTCACGACAAGGCGTTCCCCCATAGCGACCCCTAGAGGACGCAGTTCGAAGTTCCACGAAAGGGAACAACGCTTGCCCTAAAACAGTCAAACTTGGAAGACTGTAAGATGTTAAGATGCTTCTCTAGGGTGTGGTTTCTGTTCAAAATCCTCAGAAAACAACAGCCTGACGGTGATGATAGTACTGGGATTACTCAGAATCAACATTAAAATGAAAACAAGTCAAAGCTGCTGCCAAAGACAGCCTCACAACAAATAACAGATCAGCTTCAACAGAGGAAGAGCTCTCCAAAGACATCAAAGCACAGCACACCTGATAGAACTGATGACATGTGTTAGATGTTTAGATGGTGAAGGGCACCTGGTCCTCACCACACCTGTACGATTGTTTATAAAATTGCTAAACCTGCGAGACAGAGGTTTGAGGTGATGAAAACTTAATGCTAGCACATCAACGAGTGCCAGTCATCCCTCAAAACTGGCATTTTCTGTACACTGTCCCAGTTGCTGAAGGCAAAAATGCGGTCAAAATGAATTTCATCAACTACTTCTCGGGAGATTAGACAAGCCACCTTAAGGGAATGAATCCTATAGCTAAGCTTAAACACCTTAAAGTAGACCAGCGAGGGGGGAGGCATGAAATAAGACAATGTAGTGTCAACATTACGGAATCATAGAGAAAATTTCATTTCGCACTAATCATAAATTACAGACTTCAAAGTGATGATGTAGTGATGTAATTTTAGGTGAAATCCCTTTTTGGGCACTTAATCCATTCAGACAGCATGTCACTACTTTTCTAAAATGAAGTTTTCTTTCTGCTCCTAAAGTAAATAAATAAAATACTTGACAAGTTTCACACCTCAAGCAAGACACACTGACAATTACAGAGTATTTATGTAAAACTAACAAAAAGTCCATTGAGTTTAGCAGACCTTGATGGCCTAGTTTTCTTAATATAATGAAAGAATAAATTGCTCATATATATTTTAACATTTGTGAAATGTTATTGTGTTTCCAATAAGATTTAGTTATTTATTTACTTTACTTTACATTTCTTTCTTGCTTAAAATGAACCCAAAATAAGTTGTAAATGAACATTTCTTAAGTTAAATAAATACTAATTAAACAATAATCATTTTTAAATTGCTTATGAATAAATATTCACATTTTGATTATTCCTGATGCCTCTAGTAAATGTGTCTGATTTTGAATTTACATACTATTTTTGGTTCATTTTAAGGCAGCAATATAGTAATTTTTAAACAATAGTTGAGTTAAATAAAACTACCCAGGAGGTTGGGTTAAACATGGGTTTGTCCATATTTAACCCAGCACTGGGTTGTATTTAACCCAACATTAAGCCTATTTTATTTACAACATATTTAGCATATATTACAATTTTTTGGTCAGGAAAAAAAAAAGCCTTACTATAGTTCTATAGTGCATGAAAACGTAGGCCAGCTTGATGACAAAAAACATACGGCACCATTTGAAGGAAGTGTGATTGCTTCCCCAGGCCACATTTTTCTCATAGTAAAATAAATAATAGAGACTGTCACTGCCCGCTGTGTTAATGGTCTCCGTTTTCTCCAGACTGCAGTGCTGAGATTGTGGCACAACTCTGTGGAGAGGGATCAAACCACTTGTTTTCAAAGGGATGTGCAGGAAATGACTCTTCAAGACAAGTGGTTAGTTTTGGTTGATGCTGGATGCGTGAAGGACACAGGACACATCGACCTTCAGGCACGTGCTACGTTTCTAGAGCATTACTGGACTGTGGGGGACTGACACTCACAGAACACACACATGCAGACATAGCTCAAGGCCAACTCTTTTGTGTTGTGTGTCTAAACAATATTGTGGATTCTGTGGGGGGGGGGCGGGGGATGTGGATTCTGCTGTATAACACAATGATCTAATTCATCAAGACCACACAAGAAGGTTCAGTGATGTTTAGTTTATTATACCTGGACTAAAACTGGACTAATTTGACTTGTTAATACAAAGTATACAGTTGTTTCCAATTTCAAGTTTAAACTTTACATGTAGACCTTTTTTAGGTCTTTAAATGTAATTGGCCCATTGGTGTTCCAAGAGAGACTGGGACTGGGACTGGGACTGCTTAAATCACTCCATTTGTCCATGTTTGTGTTCCAGACAGGCTGTTGTGAGTATTCATATGAATTACGAGTTGGCGATTTTGTATGAGTTTATACAATCTGACTCGTACTAAAACAGAGGTGTGAGCACATTGTACCCAAAAAATGGAAAAATAAAATAAAAAAGAGCAACTAATTGCAACAAATTCATAAAACCATAAAATTAATCAACCAATTTGTTCAAACACACTGATTCATGCAAACAAAACATGTGATGCTCGGTATATGGAGCCTTGCACATGACATGTCAACCTGGTGTGTAAGCAGAATGTATGGAAACTTATGATTTAGACGGTAGTAATTAATACAAATTAGCCACCAATTTGCCAAAACGTAAAATAGTTAAGGATTGCTAAGGGTGTACTCAATCTCAGGCCATCCAAGATGTATAGGTGATACATCTTGTTGATACATCATGATGTATATGTATTTGTGTCTTCATCAAAAATATTTGGATTCATTTAGCATTACATCTTTTGCTCACCAGTAGATCCTCTGCAGTGAATGTTTGCCGTCAGAATTTTCAGCAAATTAAAATTTTTGGGTGAACTATTCCTTTAAATGAAATGTGGTAACCAATTAAAGGGGTCATATGATGTTGCTAAAAAGAACATTATGTTGTGTATTTGGTGTAATGCAATGTGTTTATGCGGTTTAAGGTTAAAAAAGCACATTATTTTCCATATAATGTACATTATTGTTTCTCCTCTATGCCCTGCCTTTCTGAAACACGTCGATTTTTACAAAGCTCATCGTTCTAAAAAAGCGAGGTGTGCTCTGATTGGCCAGCTACCCAGTGCTTTGTAATTTGCTGAATGCCTCAATGCCTCAAGCGTGTGATGGAAATGTTACGCCCCTTACCATACTGTGATGCCGTGTCCCAACAGGACGAAACTCAGTCTAGCTGCTCTGCTCGTGCACATCCCATCATCGGTTCTCTTTTAGCAGTTCAGTCAATGTACTGTTAGGAGTAACTGAATAATGAGTAACTGAATAACGAGTAATAGCAGGATATTGGTTTATTTCGCGTCAGAGGGAGTGTCAGGCACGTTTATAAACCGAATAACTTAAGTAATTTGTGGATTAGTGCGTACTGGAGACGCGAACCGTTTCAAACGATTC
>NW_015628766.1:129635-133428 GCF_001515625.1 Sinocyclocheilus rhinocerous | reverse complement strand
GTGTTATGCAAATCTTCCCAGATAGTGACGTAGGTATGTGGGGTGTGTTAGAACGAGCCGTTTTAGGTAGGCGTGGTTGACTCTTAACTTTTATAAAGAATATCTCTTTGGATTTGAGACTTTAGTCTTTGCAACTTTACAGATCTTCTTTTTGCACCAAGAGCTTGTAACACTCCAAAGAGAAAGGAAAAATTGAAATCGCATCATATGACCCCTTTAATAAAATATGGCCACAAATGAATAAGTAGGAATGAGTTCTTAATTTGTGGACACAATATCTTTATTTTTTTTCTTCCACTTGTCATATGCAGAGCTTTGTAGCTCAGAGATGCACAACTGCTAATTATGCCATGACCATTTTTGGAACTGGTAAAAACTGTTACATGTTATGTCTAAAATATAATTATTTATTTATTATGATTATTTATCAATTATTTATTGAACTGTTGTATCAAAGCATGACCCTCAAAATCATGCTGATGGTTGGAATATCAATGTTTGCATCAATAACCAAGTTGTTTGAAACACAACAATGGGTTAAAAAGAAAATGACAGCTGAAATCCATTTTATAGTCAGAGTAGAGCCATAGAATATAATCTCAATTTGACACATCACTACATGTAAACCATTTTACAACTGTAGGCCTACATGAAAGTTTACAGGTTGCAATATATTTATACATATTCAGGTCTCAAAGGGATACAGTGGGGTAGTAATATCTACAGAGCAAGAAATGAAAAACAACATGAGATGAAATGAAAGCAGGAGGGAGAGTTCTGCCCAAGCAGAATAAACAAGAAGCGACAAGTGATGACATGACGTCTAATAAAGAGAGAAAGGCTGTTCTTGTCACAAACTTGTTTTTTGTAGAACTGCATATAGAAGAAAAATTGACTATGCTTGTTGAAAACTTTCTCAGTTATGTTTATAATTTACCTCTGACATTCAGTGACAGTTCCTCACAGAATTCGAAGTCTGATACCAGTGTAGTTTGTTACACATAATCAAAAAAAGACTGCTTGGGCAAAGAGTTCTGTGGGCTTACTTGAAGATTAGTCTTAACAAAACTCTTTGACTCTCTGGTAATCATTCACAATTTCTGTCTACACAATTTTAAGTGGTTGTGACTGGTTTACCGAATCCTCCTCACAATAAACCAGTGTCGTTTGCCTTTAATGGTCCATGCTTGCTTTCCCTTTGATTTGGAACAGAAAAGAAGATTACATTTCTCCCTTTGTGAGATTTTTACAAAAACTATAAAAGCATTTGTTGTGGTTTTTGCACCACTAGAGAAGGTCAGACAGTTCACGAGTTAAAATAAATAAATTGCCAAAATTACTAAGCTCATCAAGTGAATAGACCATTTTGATATTGTATTTGTTGTTTAAATTTAAAAAAGTTTGAAACCTCCTGTAAGTATGTTCCTGGTCACAGCAATGGGACATAAGCCAGTATTGTGTCTACCAATGACAAAGCCTCATACACAACAAACGGCCCTGTTTCCCACGAGAGCCCCTTTGAGCCAGAAAGCCATTTCTTGTGCAATTTATTTTAATAGAACAAAATGATCATGCCACAGAAATATGTCCGATGATTATATAGAAAACATGGGCCAACATGAGCTTGCCAAAAAAAAAATCCCAAACTTTTTTATTTATTTCAAAGTTGTCAAGCAGCATTTTGTTGGTACAAATTGTTTTACTGCTGTTTTTCCAGTTAACAGTTTGCTGTCTCAAATAATATTTCCCAAAAGTGACATCAGATGAAACAGAAAAAAAGAGAGGAAATCTGGAAGTTATCTACTCTTAAAAGCATGCTTCCCATAAAGCATTTCAGATTCCTTTAAAGAGAACCACCCCTCCTAATAAAAACTGTGTTTACATTCGAAATGGGATTTCCTGAGACCATCTTCATCTTTGAGAAGATACCAAAGTCATTAAGTAAAGAGAATAGAACTGAATCAAAGGAAAAATAAGGAGCTGTTCACAAATAATGCGTTTTTTTTTTTTTAAATCAGAGAAGTAGCAAAATGGAAAATAAACACAGGGTAAAATCACATTTATATTTATAAACACACGTACACACACACACAAACACACACACACACACACACACACACACACACACACACACACATATATATATATATTCTTCGAGCTTTAGATTGGGTTTAATGCTGGGAAACAAACGAAAAACCCAAATAATCCTACATACAGAATTCAAATGGATGATAATGATTCATCAACGTCACAACTTGCAAATACAACTTCGCTTGGCCATTCATGTTCTTGGAATATGTGAAATGATTCGAGACAAGATGTTGAAACACAGCACAACATCTAGCGTCTAGTGATACATGAATGAATGAATGAATGAATTCAAATGTGCATATTCTGTGTAAAACATATCAAAAATAAAAGTTAAAGTAAGGTCAACCTTTTAAAAATGTGTCTCGAAATTTTTCTCTATTTCACTGCCCTGCGTCTCACAGTTTTAAACACAGTATCTACAAGCCCCTAATTGACCTAAAAGCCCCTAATAAAAACACTGTGACTTGAGATAAAAAAAATACCTGCTTCAGTTAAAAAAAGAACTAGGTGAAATTTGGTTGAATTAAAGAGGATGATTTAAAGATATTCCGTCAGACACTACATGCTCAGCAGATGTAAATGTTAAGAAATCTAATAGGCATATTACTACTAATTCAATACAATCTAATAATCAGAATCAGAATCAGAATTAGCTTTATTCGCCAGGTGTGCGCAAACACACGAGGAATTTGTTGTGTTTTTTTTTAAGGTGCTCCTGGTACATACATACATGCATACATACACATCTGACATGAGAACAGAAAAAAACATTTAAATAGTTGCAATTAACATTTAGTTAATAATTAACATTGTGTGGCCATTTGTGAAGCAACTTTGCTAGATGCTCCTTTCTCTTTTATCTCCCTTAAGGCATTCACTCATGTTTGACAAATTGTCTTTATTCAGTCATTACAGGAGTTTGGGAACGTGGGCCTCTAGCAATGCACCAGGCTCTGTTCAGACAGAGTCAAAAGAGAAAAGAGAGAGACAAAGTGAGACTGAATGAAGAAAAAAAAAAAAAAGATTACTTAATTTAATTTCCTAAAATATAAGTTAATAAACCCTGTTTTAAATATTTTCAAATACCCTGCTATCATTCAGAGGCCAGTGCAGGTGTGTTATCTTTCAGAGTCCCTTTATGATAAGATCGACCACCAAGCATGAAAGGTGAGTTCAGGACCCTAACATGATATACAATGGTCTGTTCCACCTGGGTGGGCCATCTGTGCTGTAACGCGCCAACATGAGCCAGAGGGGACTACCTGCTACCTGCTGAGACAGGAGCCTCGGGCTCTTGCTCATAGGAGACCCCCATGTGTTGAGTGACGGTGGCATGACCCTGGTTGGAGAAGGTGGAGGAACTACGAACAATTATCTGCAGATCTGTTCTTTTTGAAAGAGAGAATCGCATTACTATAGAGTGCCATTTACAACTCAATCCGAGCAGCTGAGTCCTTAGCTATCTTCAAGAAACGACTAAAAACACATCTGTTCCACCTTTATCTGACCCTGTAAGTCTAGCACTTTCTATTCTATTTTAATTCTACTTTATCTATGTTTATCTTCTTTTTTTTATAAAAAAAAAAAAACACAAACAAACAAACACTAGCTTTCTATTTTTTTCTATTCTATCTACTTGTTTTTCTTTGTGTGTGTGTGTGTGTGTGTGTGTGTGTGTGTGACGTATATGTGTGTGTATAAT
>NW_015628766.1:119100-129572 GCF_001515625.1 Sinocyclocheilus rhinocerous | reverse complement strand
AGCTTTCTATTTTTTTCTATTCTATCTACTTGTTTTTCTTTGTGTGTGTGTGTGTGTGTGTGTGTGTGTGTGTGTGACGTATATATGTGTGTATAATATATATGTGTGTGTAATATATATATATATATACACCTTGCTACGTGTACTGCGTTAGGCTAACCGAGACATGTCATTTGCACTTATATATTGTTGCTCTTTTGTTAGTTTTGACTGCTTTTATTGTCCTCATTTGTAAGTCGCTTTGGATAAAAGCGTCTGCTAAATGACTAAATGTAAATGCCATTTAATATGTATGCTGCACTGAGGACAAATTCATCAGAATTGGGTTCTGCAGTCCACTGTGGTCTTTATTCAGTCTATTTGTTTGTATAAAATGTCCTTAAGCTTAATACACTGTGATGCCCAGCAGCTTCTTTTAAGTAAGCTCTTGTGTTGTGCACCTTGCATCAGTGCACATTCTGTGTGATACTGCATTGCTTTCAGTTCTGTTTTATACATGGTGAAGAAACGTGATTCTGTTGGCCAACTCTTTATTGAGTGATCCATAACCAGCATGTGCTGAGTGTTTCAGTCTAATAAATCAGGGACATGGTATACAGGTTTTATATATATTTACTGAAATTTAGGCAAATAGTACAGACTTTAGACCGTACCTTCTATTTCAGTATAATAAAGTTTAGAGATTATAGGAAATGGTCAGCAGTTACAGTTTCAGTCCATGTCAGAAAGCTGATACTGCCATCAACTGGTCAACATGTTACATTGACTGTATGATGCCTTTTATTGTTCATGTTTAAAACTTAAACAGTTAAATGGTTTCTGTGACTCATGTTCTAAAACGTAAATTAACATCCAGTGCATACAATGTCATACAATATAAATGCTCGTTTTTGAAAAAAAAAAGAAAAAAAGAAAGGTTGCATTTATTTGAACAAAAAATCCAATAAAAGCAGTAATGTAATATAAAAAAAGTAATTGACTGTATTCCTGGGATGCAAAGATGGATTTTCAGGAGACATTACTTCAGTCTTTAGTGTCACGTGCTCCTTCAGAAATCATTCTAATATGCTGATTTCCTGCCCAAGAAACACACACACACACACACACACGTTTTCATTAAATTTAATGCATTCTGAATAATCTCTCTCTCTCTCTCTGTCTTCAATACATTTCAAATACAACACTAATGTAGGTTGAAAAACAATTAAGTAAAAAGTTAATTATTTTATACTGTACAGTATGAAAATTTATATTCATTTTTATATTTGCTAGATGACATTTTTACAGTGTTATTACATTTTTAAACAATAACTTTACGGGAGCATTAAACAACATCCAGCATTATGTAAATGTGAAAATAGGGTATATAGAAGTAGAAAAGAAAAAAAAAAGTTTTACCAATATATATCATGCATCCCCACCATATTCCTTTGATCAAATAAGAACAGGAGGCTTGCTGTTGAAGGGTTCTCCAGTGACTTTGTAAAGTGAAACTAGTGAAACGTCAGCTGACTCTAGTTGTACTCATTCAAATCTTTCTTCCTGCAATTTTCAAAAGGAGGATCTGTGTTTGATCATTGTACTTTGCATTACAGCTCTCAATAACTCCCCATAAGCATTTTCACTTGAATGAGAGATGCTTTAGCTTTTCATGCAGTTAGAGTTTTTATTGATAGTTTATTTAGATTCCACTTCATATGGGAAAGTAATTGACAGTATTTTTTCCAAATCATACGTGCGAGTCCGTGCCTCACAGTTTCTTGAGGCCTATGATGGGAGCATTTAACTGTGAGATGCAGTGATGTTGTAAAACAATGTAATGTATAATGTCAAGACAACTGCTTGTGCACTGGTATGTGGCAGCAAGCCGGGGGAATGGTGTTTTATTAGCCTACTCAATTAATCAGGGAATCATGTCAGATGGTAAAGGCAGCTGCTACATTTATTGCCATGAGCCAGATTTGCATACAAGCAAAGCAGCGAAATGGCCTGGATGTGTTTTATGCTGTATAGCATAGTTAGCTTTTCCATTCTATGTACTTTAATATGATGTGTGCTCAGCACTAACTGCTGGTTAGCAGCTTACAGCACAGTCTGAGCGCTTGAGCATAAATATTAGCAAATGACCCCCGGAAGGCCCAATGGCCTCAAAGTTTAACAGAAGAATAATGCAGTTAATAAGGCTGGATGCATCCAGTGAAAATAAAATGCTAGGCTGTGTAGTCTGCAAACAGTGTGGGTGGATCTAGTCAACTTGATGGATAAATACTATAAAGATGCTGTAGAAAGAGGATGGTTGAGAGCAAAAGAATAGATCAGAGAAACAAACAGGATATGGTCTGCCAGGTTGAGGGAGACAGAAAAGAGAAATTAATGGGATATTTTGGGTTCAATGCATGTTAAAATGATAGTTCACCCCAAAATGAAAATTGTTTGTTCCAAACCTGCATCACATTCTTTCTATCTATTGCAGAATACAAAATAATGTATTTTGAAGAATGATGGTAACCAAACAGGGAGAGAGAGAGAGAGAGAGAGAGAGAGAGAGAGAGAGAGAGTTAATTAAATAATGTCGATATAATGTTGATTTCTGCAAAAAAATAAATAAATAAATAAATAAATAAAATAAAATAAAATAAATAAAGTGAGTGAGTGAGTAAGTGAAGTGACGTGTGGCCAATGGTGATCCATACTCGGAATTTGTGCTCTGCATTTAACCCATCCAAGTACACATACAGTAGTGAACACACACATACCCGGAGCAGTGGGCAGCCATATTACCGCGGCGTCCGGGGAGCAGTTGGGGGTTCGTGCCTTGCTCAAGGTTCTCACATCAGTCGTGGTATTGAGGGTGGAAGAGGGTGCTGGTTATTCACTCCCCCCACCGACAATAAATAATATAAAAATAAATTTATTTAGCCTTGTCCCTTATTTCTTAAAAAAAAAAAAAAATCCAGGTTACAGTAAAACACGTACAATACAATGAAAGTAAATGGGGTAAATTATTGCAGGATTTAACACCAGAATTGTGATGCTTATGTTTTAAATAAGAAAGTTTTTTTTTTTTTTTAAAGGAAAACGTCTTTTAATATTTTTTGGTAATCATTATGCCACAAAGTGCTGTCGATTGCAGATTCAGAATATTCCTGAGCTGAACAGCGTGAGGCGTTTGTATAAAATAAATCTGTGGGATCTGTCGCAGGCTTAGCCTAATATAAAAGAGAAACAACCCAAAACACACTTTCACTGAGGGAGCTCATTTCCCATCAACGCACACGACCCCAGCACAATGAGATAAACCTCAAAAGAGTTCATTTTAGAGCAATTTCTGTCAGCCTCTGATGTGTGAGCTTTAAAAGTTAAAATTTAAATATTATGCTAATATGCAGCGGGATTATCGGTTGCAAACGGTGTTTTGACAAACTTGTCATAGCATCTCTTGCCTGTCATGAAAACGGTAGACCACAAAAATCCCGATATAGAGCGTGGAAGACTGGCTTCCTTGTATATTAAAAATTAGCGAGAGGTGGCGCTGTTTCACTGAAAACCTATAATTATAATCTCTAAGCATGTGGCGGCAGACAAACCGACACAACAAAAGCGAAAGTCTCCCAACAAGATAGCAGAAGCTGGAACCAAACCTGTTCGTCGGAGAAAACAGGGTTCCTGAAAATTACTGCTGCTATAGTGCGCTACACGACATTTCCGGGCTCTACATGGACATTTTATTTAAGCGCTTTCAAATCAAGCTGAAACTGAAAAGCGCTGTGTTGTGTGGACATACAAAAGATTAAAGGTCAAAAGTGTTGATTATTAAAACGTAATTTACGCTCTATCAGTTGACCAATCAATCTAACATGCGTGAAGCACGTGATCTCCTGCGCTCAACTTCCTTGTTTACACTAACGTTAAACTAGAGCGTGTTATGCATCTGCAGCGATGTTGATGTTTCTGGCAGCAGTCAGATGATTTTTCTCGTCTTGGACGCAGCGGGTAGGCCACGGCAGACCGACCGTTTTAGGAGAAAATGTATTTAGTCTGTACTCAAAACGTATTGAATAGGCCAGTTTAGGATTTCAATAGCCTATTTAATGCAAAAATTGGATTATAACCTATATGGTTGCAGATATAGGGTGCACGCTCGGCCATCGCACTCAGTAGTGAGTTATATATTATTTGATAGTCTCTCATAATGTTATTGACTACCATTCAGCAGCTCACATTAGGTTTTCAAAGCTTCCAGCAGTGTTGTAAACGTTTACTGAAACTAAAAGTATATATTAAAATAATAATAAGAATAATAATACAAAATCGTATAGATGAAAAAAACGAAAAATTGAGAATAACTGAAATAAGTGCTGAAGTACTAAAATTAAATAAAAAAATAAAAATAAACAATAACTAATAAAGTAAAACTTAAACAACTGTAATATATATTCTTACACTTATACACACACACACACACACACACACACACACACACACACAGGTCTCTCTCTCTCTCTCTCTCTCTCTCTCTATATATATTTATATATAATATTATAAAGTTAAACATTTTAAAGTACACAGTGTTGTTTGTCCATCTATTTTCAATTTCTGTTACCTTCTTTCTCTTTTAGGGTGAACAATGAAACCCCTTCCATGGATCCGTTGCACCCTTGGCCTGCTGCTTCTCTGTACTGCTGGTGCAGACAGTGGTAGAAAACCTAATTTCGTCTTTATGATGGTGGACGATTTAGGAATTGGAGACCTAGGATGCTATGGAAACACTACCCTCAGGTGTGTTCATATAATTTAGTTTATTGCTTTTATTCGGAGATCTTTCAGGAAATCGATGCTAACTGGCTGCTTATGACATGTGGATCACGTTTTATGTTTTAGTTGTTACATCTATGTATTATTCTGCATGTGAAATAATGTACAATTAGGTCAGTAGTGTCAGAAGATGCTGTGTAAGAGCGATTCAAGATCAGTATATTTGACTTGCATGGGATTTTCCTTTTGATGAGTTCATAAACAGTATGTTTCAAAGCTGAATAAAGTTGTTATGGAAGCTTTTTTCTGCCACAGGATAAGGTAACTTTTTATCTCACAGTTCTTTCTTCACTTTTTTTTCTCGCATAATAAGGTATAAACTCACAGAATTGTTAGATAAAAAGTCAAAATTACATTTTGTGGTGAAAAAACAAAACAAAACAAAAACTGCAATTGCAAGATGTAAACTCAGAATTCAGAGAAAAAAAAAACTGTATTTTTATTCCATAGAGTAAACGGGCTTCCATAAGTTTGAATAGACATCTCTCTCACAGGCATAATGAGACTGTGTTGTATTGTGGTTGTTCTGGTCCGCAGGACACCTAACGTTGACAGACTGGCTCTGGAAGGGGTGAAACTGACCCAACACATAGCTGCTGCACCGCTCTGCACTCCCAGCAGGGCGGCGTTCCTCACAGGCAGATACCCTATCCGGTCAGGTCAGTGCTGGAGTTACTGCACTTTAGTACTGCTGAAATAAGCAACGTGTGCAGTTTTTAAAGCGTTCTTAAGACTTCGTGTTAAAGTGTTAGAAACACTATTCTGTGTATGAGAGATTGCTGATAATTAGCAGGACAAGTATGATTATTATTAGCTATAATTACAATAATGATAATAATGTAATGATATTATTATTATTATTAATAGTAGTAGTAGTAATGGGGGCACATAAAGATTTGAATTCATATTTATACACTTTAGTAGATTCATTGTTTATTCCTTTAGTCACATTTATGCAGCACACTTATAAAAAATGGTCAGTTTGTCTTTTTAATATTGGTTTAGGTTTTTCAGTTCATCTATTGTTGACAGAACCGGGCTAATATGGTCATACTTCCTGGTTCTAGTAAGAACTCTAGCTGCTGCATTTTGGACCAACTGGAGTTTGTTTATTAAGCGTGCAGAACAACCACCCAATAAAGCATTACAATAATCTAACCTTGAGGTCATAAACGCATGGATTAACATTTCTGCATTTGACATCTGCACATTTTAATTTAAATTTTTTTTTTTGGATGTCATAGGTATGGTAGCACATGGGCGTATGGGAGTTTTTCTCTTTTCTGCATCGTCAGGGGGCCTTCCGCAAGAGGAAATCACCTTTGCCAAGGCTGTCAAAGAGCAAGGCTATTCCACTGCTGTAATTGGTATGTTACTTGCATAACTCTGGTTATCTGGTAACAGGGTCCAGTAAAGTATGTCACTGTGGAAAATGCCTCAGGCGTGACCAATGACAATACGCATGGTGGCTGACAGACAGGTCATGGGAATGACAAGGGTCACCTGTCATTGCGCAATTCTTAAAATATCTCTTGTTTGTTCTGACTGCAAGGAGGGAAGGGTATCGAGGTCACTATCTGTCAGTGAATTGGAGTTATACTGTTAACCTTAAAATCGTTTGGTATCTCATTAGGTATATAAACAGCTCCACATTTCAAAGTGTTGTTCATGACAAATTGGGTTATTATCTTTTCAAAAATATCAAATTCTATATAAATTTATTTTTGAGCAGTGTAGTATTATACAACCTATAAAATCTCATGATTGAGTGCAGTGATGTGCAAGCTGACTTGGCGCTTATATCTTTGGACTGATATGCAGTTAAATAGCATCTATAAGGCAGATTGATTGCTTAAGCCCTCCTGGGGTTGCAAGCTCATGCTATTATAATTTGGTATCACTGATTCTTGAGACATAGGACAAAAGATGTCCATCAATTTAACATGACATTGGATTTGAAAACAGCAACATTTCTGCTGTAAAAAAATAATCCAATATTTTTAATAGAATGCTCTTAATACACACATACCATTTTATTGTATTAACCTTTTTGTTTGTTTGTTTTTTTTAATCAAAATTATTACTAAAAACCTCTATTCTCAGACCATAATTTATTTCCTATAGATATATTAAAGTCAGGACAAATATAAATATAAGTATGTGTATTTAAAAGATGTGTTTATATTTGTAAATATTTATGAAACATATACCGTTCAAAAGTTTGGGGTCTGTAAGATTATTTAATGTAGTCCTTTGTCTCTTATCTCTAAAGCTGCATTTACTTGATCAAAACTACAGTAAAAACAGTATTATTGTGAAATATTATTGCAATCTTAAATAACTGCTCTCTATGTTTTAAAATTTCATTTTTCCCTGTGATGCAAAGCTGAATTTTCAGCAGTCATTTCTCCAACCTTCAGTGTCACATGATCCTTCAGAAATTCAAATATGCTGATTTAATGCTTAAGTAACATTTCTTAGTATCATCAATGTTGAAAACATGTTGTGCTGCTTCATATTTTTGTGAAAAGTGTGATTCTGTGATGAATAGAAAGTTCAAAAGAACAGTTTATTTTAAATGTTGTAACTACTTAACTGTCACTTTTGATCAGTTGAATGCAATCTTGCTGAATAAAAGTATTAATTTTAATTAATTAGCTCATTTACATGCTAGATTTGTCAAAATTTATAATAAATATTAGATATGACACTCATATCTGACTGTATATGTTGACACACATTTAACAATGGCAAGGAAAAGCACAATTTGTGAGAAAAGGGTAAAAGCAGGTTTCACCAAAACCTTTGTACATGTAAGTGATTAATCCAAAATAATTCCATGATTGATTTATTGATTTGTTTGTTTATTCACTTCTGTAGTTTGTGTTGTGTCTCAGAAATTAGTGATATTGCATGATATACCACTGGATGAAAAGATAGCAGCTCTACAGATGACCAAATAAAAAAATGACTGGCTCACCTCAGGGACAAATGTGGATTCGGCTTAAGGGACACCTTAAAAAAAAAGTACAAAATGCATGCAACTGGGGTAGAGTGACATAGTATGCAGCTTGCTAACTCACTTTCCAGGAAACAGTAAATGCTTTTCATCTTTTGTAGGAAATCACTGTTTGGTTCAAAAGAAGGCTGAAAGAGTTATGTTCAGAATCACAGTTAGATCCGAGAATGGGTTTAGTGGTTTTTAGACAATTTGCGTCCTTCATAAAATGACATATCCGTATCTCTCGCACACATAATTCACCAGTTGATTAGAGTTGCATATAATGAATGGGAACGTGCACTCCTCCACTCAGCTGCCAAACTGTGCAGCTGTGACGAGTGGGTGCTCTCCTGCTGATTTATGCATGCCACCGCTGTGGTGTTGTCGGATCTGACCAAAATGCAGTGTTTTCAGAAAAAGTGTTTCAAAACCAGAAGCAAGAAGAATAATTCAAGGTAATGTGTCCCTTGAAATTATGGGGGCCGTAAGCCCTTCGCTGCTCTGCCTTCGACCTCAGCCCCTCAGTGAATTAGTTCATGTTTATCAACTTTCCTCTGTGAATTGGGGCCTAGGTTACAGTTATTAGAAATAAGGAGTCTTGCATGTAAGCTGCAGAATCAACTGACAGTTGAGGTGAGGGTGGGTAATGCTGTCTTGCTTTCCAAACTCAGGTTTTGCAAAAACCCCAGGAGAATAACAGACCATGTCGAAACCATTAGGCCCAACAGACGAAGGCACATCCTGAAGGAATCGGCTTGTCCCTTCCACATTCTGTGAGGGAGTGCAGAGAAGCAGATTGTCTAAATAAGCAGACACTCTGAAACTGACATTTCTCAAAGGCTCCTGTAACAGCCGAGGGATGAGAGAGAGCCTGAAAGCTATTATTTTATATTTCTGAGTCCTGTGTGCAGGCAAACCTGGGAAATTTGTTGTTTGCAGGTAAATGTCTATGTGAAAACATTTGAACCAATTGGTGAGACAAATAAAGCGAGACAATACTTTACAGATGTGGTGGGATATATGGAGGTCCAGACATCAATCTGTTGCACTTTGAGAGCAAAATTAATATGTACATTCTATTTTCAGTTACCAATTTGACAAAAAAAAAGTTGCATTGACTTGTACATGTTACATGGAATTTAAAGTGGACTGTTTTGTGGACTGTTGTGATAATGTCTCAGTCTATATTATATTCACACTGCTATTTCTAGAAATCCAAACGATTTGAGTACTAATAGTATTATTAATGTTAGCTTAGACAGAAATATATTACTTTGTAATACAACTGTACTGTAAAATGAAAAAAAAATAAAGTATGGTAACACTTCACAATAAGGTTCCATTTGTTAACATACTTAACATAGTTAAAATTAAAATCAAAAGTTGCATCTGTTAATATTATTTAATGGACCAGAGCTAACATCAACAAACAATGACAAGTTGTATTTTTATAAACTAATGTTAACAAAGATTAATAAATACAATAACGAATATCTTGCTCATTGTTAATGTTAGTTAATGCATTAACTCATGTTAACAAATGGAACCTTATTGTAAGGTGTTACCAAAAGTACTTTATAGAAATAAAATAACAATACATATGTATTAATTTATTCACTTGCAAGAGTTAAACCCTCAGAAAACTGCAGGGATAACTTTAAAGTTTCTGTGGCAACAGGTTTACAGATGTTTCTCATTACAAATCCAGTGAAATGCTGTAAACTTCTGTTCACAAAAATGTTAGAAATTATATGAGTTGGAAAATAAAGTGAACCTGGTGCATGTTGCCTTCCCAAATGCATGTTAAACTCGTAGCACATGCAGAGATGAAGTTCATAATGAAACACTGAAAACACCAGATCATGAACTGCATCAGCGTAAATTAACATGCCAAACGTTCTGAAATGCGAGTAACAGACTTTATTTATATTGCAGCTTTTTGAGATTTGATAAGCACGCTGAGGTTCAGACTGTACTGAAAATTTTCCATGGTGAGATACTGAACAAAAGTTAGGAGGAGAAACATTCAGTTCCAGTTTCATTTTTTGCTTAATGTAATTTTCCCCTTCAGGAACTCGAGCTGCGTCAAAGTCGCTTTGGGAACGCCCCTGCGTGACCGCGTTCTGAAGCACGTGTCAAATCAGTCCAATGGAGTAGCGAGACGTCACGAGCGGGGTGACGTAATCACCAGAAAGTATAAAAGCGCATCCGGCAGAGCGCAAACCAGCTTCTGCTCTTCAGTAGCGCTCTGTGTATGTGTCTGTCTATTTACTGTTGTCTGTCCGCACAAGCATATATAAAAAACAATCATGAAAAAGTCTATGGCGAGCGAACGGCATTACAAACGCTGTGTTCCTCCCTGCCCACGATATCTGGCGGCGGGGGATACACACGATTTGTGTGTCGTTTGTTTGGGAGCTGAGCATGCACGGTCAGCTTTCGAGGAGCTGATTATCATGACTGCGAGCTGCTCTCGCTGCGCACGCTCCGCTCTCGCCTGGCCGTGTTTGATGAGAGCGGCCAGGCTCGCGATCCCGCTGGCAGCGGGGATTGCGGGTGGATTTAGCGGAGGGATCCGAGACAGGCTCGTCCTTTTCTCGGTCCTCACCCGCTAGATCCGCGGCTCTCTCTCAGGGTTCGGAAGCCCGCGCTGCGG
>NW_015628766.1:112809-118859 GCF_001515625.1 Sinocyclocheilus rhinocerous | reverse complement strand
TTGACGCAGCTCGAGTTCCTGAAGGGGAACGTCTCTAGGTTACGCATGTAACCATGGTTCCCCGAGGGAACGAGACGCTGCGTCTCTTTGCCATACTCCCTGCATCCCTCCAGGCGCTACTTCATCGAAGCTGGTTTGTGCTCTGCCGGATGCGGTTTTATACTTTCTGGTGCTTACGTCACCCCGCTCGTGACGTCTCGCTACTCCATTGGACTGATTTGACACGTGCTTCAGAACGCGGTCATGCAGGGGCGTTCCCAAAGCGACTTCGACGCAGCGTCTCGTTCCCTCGGGGAACCATGGTTACATACGTAACCTAGAGACGTTTTGCCAATTATCAGTTGCTGATTTTTATAAACAAATTTTTTAGGGAAATGGCACTTGGGTCTCAACTGTGAAGACAGTGCCGACCACTGCCACCATCCTAACTCTCTTGGCTTTGACTACTTCTACGGCACCATTATGACGCATCTTCGGGACTGCCAGCCTGGACATGGCTCTGTCCTATATTTCGTACATGCCTACATCCCATACAAGGCTCTTAGTATTGGTCTAGTTTCCCTGGCATTACTCCATATTAGAGGGATGATAACTGTGACCAGGAGGGTAGTGTTTGGTTTTCTGGTCCTGGTAGGGGTTGTGGTGAGTCTCTTTGGTGTGTTGGTGTACACATTCCCCAATCTAAATTGCTTTGTCATGCGAGGGGCGGAGATTGTGGAGCAACCATATACATCAGAGAACCTCACACAAAGGATGACCAGTGAAGCCATCGAGTTTCTGGAAAGGTATGTGTCCGCTTTTCATAGTAGTGTTAAGGTGCATAAAGCTTTTTTCAGGGACTTGCTTTGAGCTTAACAAATGCAGTGATTGAATTAATATCAGGGGAAATTCAATCCATTTGAAAGGTCTGTATTGAAAATTAAGGTCTTGCTTATGCCTCTGCATTATTAATTTGATTAACCCTCAAAAGCTAGAGTTCACCCACAAATGAAATTATGATGTTGTCCTTTTCTTTCCAAACCTGTACTATATTTCTTCCATGTAAAAGGAGAAATTTTGAACATTTTACAGGTCGCTCGATTTGAGTTGAATTACTGAAATAAATGAACCTTTCCACAACATTCTAATTTATTGAGATGCATTTGTAAATGCTGGAATCCACTACAAAACTAAAATGGGAACAGATTTTAAAACACTACGAATCATACACTTGACAGTGGTTATAGAGAAAAACTGTTTAACAACGTCGTTTGCACTGCGCTCTTGCGTTACTTGATCTTTTTATTTTGGTGCGTCAATCTGTTGAGTTACTTAGTATAGGAAATTATGATCCGCACTCACGAGAACAATCTTCTTTTTTCTTTTATTTTACATTCATTACTGATGGGAAAAACTGGGCATCATACAGTAACCGACTGAGGATCACACAAAAGCAAAATTTTACGTTTCAAACGCAAACACATGCAGAAATGTGCACCTTGTTGCTAGATGCATGACAAATGAAAACAATATTTGTTCTAAAATATCAAAATATCTGCTCAAAATACCAAACATGTTTGAAATCCTCTGACTGGATGGATCAGTGTCCCCCAAACTGCAAATCGCCACAAACATCTAGGCAAAGTTGTGTATTCCAGCCTTAAGGCTTTCAACTTTTCAAGCATCAAAAGGACACAAAAGCACCATAAAAGTATATTTTTTTAGAATAATGACCACCATTCATTGCTTGGCTTCAGAAGATTTAAAATGGAATGAAAATTTGAAATCATATGGACCACTTTTATGATACTATTATGGAGCTTTTGTGTCCTTTTTGAAGTTTGAACCAAATTCATTGTGTGGAAAAGAATGACTAGTACAGTTCTTTAAAAATGGTAATTTTATGTTCCACGGAAGAAAGAAAGTCACATGGGATTGAATGACATAAGGGTGAATAAATAATGACAGAATATCATTGACAGAACATTTTTCTGTGAACTATTGTTTTAAATGAAAAACAGTATCTGTCAGCCTCAACTCTTAGGCTGATGATACACGGGGCAACTTTTTGAGCAATGTTGCTGGGCAACTTTGGCCAATGTTGCCGTCAGAGGGCAACCAGGTGAGACACAGGGCCCTCGACCGATCTAAAGTATCCAGATATAAATTTGTTACCCTTTCTCAATGGGAAAGTGCCCAAGCAACATTGCTCCGTTGCCCCGTGTATCATCAGCCTTACTTGTATCACAAAGAATCAGTTTATTGGAAAATTGTAGTTTTCAGCTACAGATCCGATATAAGATTCTTATAGTAATGATCAAGGCTGAATTCTGGGCTCTCTTTGCAGTGTTGTATGCATCGTGAGGCACTGACATTGCATAATGTAAATCAAAGCCTTTTCAAAAGCAAATTCCTTTCAGACAGGCTCTAATCTAGTTAGGCTGATGATACACGGGGCAACTTTTTGAGCAATGTTGCTGGGCAACTTTGGCCAATGTTGCCGTCAGAGGGCAACCAGGTGAGACACAGGGCCCTCGACCGATCTAAAGTATCCAGATATAAATTTGTTACCCTTTCTCAATGGGAAAGTGCCCAAGCAACATTGCTCCGTTGCCCCGTGTATCATCAGCCTTACTTGTATCACAAAGAATCAGTTTATTGGAAAATTGTAGTTTTCAGCTACAGATCCGATATAAGATTCTTATAGTAATGATCAAGGCTGAATTCTGGGCTCTCTTTGCAGTGTTGTATGCATCGTGAGGCACTGACATTGCATAATGTAAATCAAAGCCTTGTGAAAACTCACATAAAAGCAAATTCCTTTCAGACAGGCTCTAATCTAGTGCTTTGTGTTTCTCCAATGGTAATGTGAAGATTGAACAATAAAGTGTTTTTTTATTTTTATTTTTTTACAGGAATTCAGAGAGGCCATTCTTGCTCTTTTTCTCATTCCTTCAAGTCCACACTGGACTTTTTGCCTCTCGTCTCTTCAGGGGAAGGAGTCAGCATGGCCTCTATGGTGATGCTGTCATGGAGGTAGACTGGAGTGTAGGTAATGAAAGACTTTTGACTTGTCACGTGAATAATCTAAATATACTGATAATTTAAAGTGAGTACAATAAATGGTCTATTAACTGTACTACTTGTTTATGCATTTTTTTGCCTTTAATTAAGGTATCCTTATTGTATTAAACCAATGAGCGTGTCCCTTAAAAGGGCACAATAAATGGTTTCTAAAAATATCTTTGAAAAAAATCGAATACCAAATGAGTATAGTTACCATATAAATGCAAAAAGGACATTGTTAATAGCACAGAATGAATACTGTCATCACTGTTGCATGAGAGTGTTCGGGAGAACAAGTGAAGTGAAAAAAGTGAAAGTGAAGTGTGGCTAAGTATGGTGACCCATACTCGGAATTAGTGCTCTGCATTTTATCCCATCCAAAGTGCACACACACAGCAGTGAACACACACACACACACTGTGAACACACACCCGTAGCAGTGGGCAGCCGTATTTTTGCTGCGGCGCCCGGGGAGCAGTTGGGGGTTCGGTGCCTTGCTCAAGGTACATGTACATTCGCTGTACATTCACTGCCCCCACCTACAATCCCTGCCGGTACGAGACTCGAACCCGCAACCTTTGGGTTACGAGTCCGACTCTCTAACCATTAGGCCACGACTTCCCAGAATAAGCAGAATTAACTGATTTTTCTGTCTGTGGCAAACAGCAAACTGGTAACCAGATAATTGGATTGTGCATTTTACGTTTTGGAGGTAACAAGATATTTTAAAGAAATTCATGTTAAGGTGCAATTTATATTTGTCTTGCATTATTCAAGCATTAAAGCATAAGCTTTTAGATATAATGTGTTTTAGCATCATGACTAATATTCAGTCAAGTGTGTCAAAATGTTTGACTGGTAGAATAAAAGGTCATTTTTGACACAGGTGAATTGCAGAAACTAATTAGTGTAAAATCATAAACTAGATTTGCATGTCCTAAAGGAAACAAAGTAATAAAGTTTTAGGTTTAAGTTGTTTTTTCAAGCTTTGGTTCTGCGCAGTGGCTTAGGGTTAAACCGATAGTTAACCCAAAAATGACAATTCTTTCATCATCTTCTGTGGAACATAAAAGGAGATATTATGAGAAATTTAATCAAAATTGTTTAGTTACCAAAATGTGATCTTTGTCTTTTGCAGAAGAAAGAAAGTCATAGAGGTTTGGAATGACAGAAGGGTAAATTATGACAGAATTTTCATTTTCGGGTGAATACTGTTTTAGCTTTAAATAATGTAATGCATGAAAAAAAAGCCAATTACAATTCAAGAATAGAATAAGCCACGACATCTGCAGACAGTCAGAACTTAAAGGCACCTCTTCTGTCATCACTTAAACCATAAGTGTAACCAGAGAACTTTATTTAAACACAAATCCCTCTTCTTTCCCTATATTTCGGCTTGTTAGACCTGGTAAAATGCTTGTGGTGTTTTTCAGTTGTATGTTTTTTATATAATAGTGTGTGCTTTGTGTTAATGAATTGCAAAAGCTTCAACCTTAGTGTTATGAATTTAAACAAAGTCCAAATGCGAATTTTGATATAAACCAATACAGCATTGCACTGGAAGATGTAACTTTTCCAGTGGTTATAGCTAAATGTTGCACCAGGTTGGTTTTAGCATTTTAATATTGATCTAATTGTCAGTCTGACTTCTCACAGTGTTGTTGCTTTTCTTAGGTCAGATCATGCATACTTTGGAGCGCTTAAACTTGAAGGAAAACACACTGGTGTACATGACTTCAGATCAGGGGCCTCACCTGGAAGAGATTTCCATTCACGGAGAGATGCATGGGGGCTATAGTGGCATATACAAAGGTATTCTGTCCGAGTGTTTATCCTTAAGAATAGTCATGCGAGCCAGTTTACCAACCCTTGTGAACAAAGCATCACATTTCAGCATTATTTTCAGTTTTAAATATGAGGTGAACAGTAACAATGTTTGATTTAACTCCTTTTGTTTCTCCGTGCCATCTCTTGAGCAGCTGGCAAGTCAACCAACTGGGAAGGTGGGATTCGGATACCGGGGATTCTTCATTGGCCAGGTGTCTTACCTGCCGGGAAGGTCATTGATGAGCCCACTAGCAACATGGATATTTTCCCCACGGTGCTGAATTTAGCTGGTGCTTCCATACCCAGTGACAGGTGAGAACATGTCGCCTAGCAACAAGATCTGCCAGTCAAGGATTTGGTTACTGAGACAACAGATGTAGATACAATGGATGCTACTAATCTGGAGGTAGATTGAAATATTTTGATATACAGAAGTCAATAGATTAGAATGTGTTTTCAGTCACTTAATAAGATGAGCATATAACTAGGCTAGTAATTGCAGTGCATTACCACTTGTTTTCATTACAGAGTCATTGATGGTCATGATCTCTTGCCTCTGCTGCAAGGGCAAGTGGAGCGTTCTGAACATGAATTTATGTTTCATTACTGCAATGCCCAACTGAATGCTGTCAGATGGCACCCACCTAACAGTGAGTCCTAACTTTACTCTTGTGACGGGTTGTAACTAATAACTATTTGGTAACACTTTATAATAAACTTCCTTAGTTAACCTTAGTTAACTAGATTAGTTAACATGAAGTAACAATGAAAAATTATTCTACAGAATTAATTAATCATAGTTATGTTAATTTCAACATGTACTAATACATTTTAAAATTAAAACTTGTCTGTTATTATTATTTAATGAACCTGAGCTAACATGAACTAACAATAACTAACATTGACAAAGATTCATAAATACTTAAAGGGGTCATATGATGCTGCTAAAAATAACATTATTTTGTGTATTTGGTGTAATGAAATGTGTTTATGCGGTTTAAGGTTCAAAAAACACATTATTTTCCACATACTGTACATTATTGTTTCTCCTCTATGCCCCGCCTTTCTGAAACGCGTCGATTTTTACAAAACTCATCGGTCTGAAAAAGCGAGGTGAGCTGTGATTGGCCAGCTATCCAGTGCAGCATTGTGATTGGCCGAATGCCTCAAGCGTGTGA
>NW_015628766.1:104708-107935 GCF_001515625.1 Sinocyclocheilus rhinocerous | reverse complement strand
GGCTTGAACAATAAACAAACATGTGAACAAAGAATTGCCCAGAGTTATTGCACATCTGGCTGTCTTTATATTGTTTTATCGACGGATTGTACAGGTTCGAGTAGCAACGGGCTTCTTCACACAGCCTGCGCATGCGCAGTAGCCTACTCACAAAAAATGGGAGGCACGCGGATGTCCGCTCAGAGCCTCCGCGCACACTCTCCGATGACGATTTTTACGTCACGCATACCATAGCGGACCCTAGCGGACTCTCGGACACAGAAAGTATAACACAGGCTTAACACTCCAAAGAGAAAGGAAAAATTGAAATCGCATCATATGACCCCTTTAAATGTATTGCTCGTTAGTTAATGCTAGTTAATACACTAAGGAAGGTTGTTGTAAAGTGTTACCAACTATCTTAATAATTACTAATTTGAGTAGTCTATTAGCTGAAAAGTCCACATTGCTCTGTGTTGCAATGTAAACAATGTAAATTGAAGTCTACTTAATGTACAGTGGAGATCAAAATTTGAGAACAACCTACAATTTCCTAAATTTCGAGGTCACTGTTTAGTCCTATTTGAAGTTATCCTAACAGGAGTAAAATCAACAGTTTTTTAAGCATATTTCATGAGTTATATATATTCTGAAGCACAGTATAAAAAACTTAAATAAGATATTTGAAAAAGAACACTGATCAAAATTAGAGAACACTTACAGTTATTGGTGTTAATCTGGCACCTGGTGCTAATTTCCTTAATTATATGACAAACCCTATTTAACTAGCAGCATTCATCCAATTTTCACTGAGATTGTAAGATGGTGAGCCGTTCTAAAGTGACTGAAACCCTCTGACAGCAGGTTGTCCAGATGAAGGCCAATAGCAGGCATAGCAAGAGAAGTTGGTTGTTCTAAATCTGTAATTTCTAGAATATTGCATCTTTACAATGACACTAACCCATTCAAGTCCCCCAAAATTGCTGGTTGTCCACGTAAGACAAATACATGAGAGGACAGGATAATGGGCAAATCTGTTCAACACTGCAGCTGGAATTGCTCGCCAGTTCAGTGCTGAACAGGGCAAGGATCTGTCTCTGCATACAGTGTCTCGACGTTAAGGAGAATTTGGACAGAAAGTGCACTCTGCTGTGACAAAACCTCTCATCAGCAGAAAGAATCAAAAGGCTAGGCTCACCTTTGCTGTGGAGCATGTTGTGTGGAGAGAGAAGAACTGGCCCAAAGTTCACTTTAGTGATGAGATCAACTTTAATTTATTTGGGTCTGATGGGAACCGTTATGCTCGTCATCAAACTGGACTGAACCCAAAGTGTGTAAAGAAGTCAATGAAAGGTGGAGGAGGAAGTGTCATGGTTTGGGGGATGTTTTCTGCAGCAAGAGTTAGGCCTCTTATACAGTGACATGGCAGAGTGAATGCAAATATTTATCATAACCTCCTGCGGCAACATGCTGTACCTTCCCTGTGTTCATCGCCTAATCAGCCAGCAATTGTCATGCAGGACAATGCCCCGTCACACAGCAAAAGGGGTAAAGCAGTTCCTTGAAGCTGAAAACACTGAAATAATAAAATGGCCAGCCCAGAGTCCTGATCTAAATCCGATTGAAAATCTCTGGAAAATCCTTGACGACAAAGTTAAGGCTAAGAAACCCACTACAGTTACCGAACTATGGAAGAGAGTGGAACAAGAGTGGACCAAGATCACACCAGAACAGTGTGAGAAACTAGTGATATCCTGCAGCCGCAGATGTGCTGAAGTCATTCAAAGCAAGGGCCTCTACAATTCCTACTAATTTTTGACTGCTATAACCTTCAGAAATTTTAGTTGAAATCTTTTTTCGTACTACAATCATTGCTGTTCTCTAATTTTGATCACTGTCACTGTGTTTTCCACAAAGTAAAGGGTTTTTGTTGAAGTGCCTTGGCTATTTTGTAAAAAAAAAAAACTTCTACTAGCATGGTATAGCCACAACTAAAATTCCTTCAAATTTTGAATGATGAAGATTACATTATTTCTGAAAAAATCAAGTGTTCATAAATTGTTCTCTAGTTTTGATCTCCACTGTATACAGTATATTGTGTATAAAATGGTTTACAGTATACAACTAAAGGTTAAAGTTACTTTATGGATAAAGTTCAGATGATTAAAAATGTTTTTAGAGCAGAAGTGTTTAATAATAAATATTAAAGAAAAGCAAAAAATAAGTGTCCTACCCTATATGTATTTTCATATAAATATTTTTTTTTACTGCAAACTAACATCTGACAAAGGTTCTACACGCAGAGCACAAAAACAAACAAACATTGTCAGCCATTTTCATTATCAATTTTTATTGATATCGGTTAGTTGACGATGATATACTTTTATGATAATACTTATGATAATAGCAAATATATCATGATCATGTGTAAAAGTTATAAATGATATTTCCTGTAAAATATTTTAATGGGTAGATAAGATTAGATACAATTTTTTTTCTGTAAATGACTGCGAAATGGATAGATAAAGGTGATGACTGATTCTTTACATTTTGAAAGCTAGCTTTCCTGTTTTTCCAGGTAACGCAATCTGGAAGGCCTTTTTCTTTACCCCTGACTTCTACCCAGAGAACAGCTCTGCCTGCTTCCACACTCATATCTGCTTCTGCATCAAGCCATACGTCACGTTCCATGACCCTCCGCTGCTTTATGACTTGTCAAAAGACCCGTCAGAAAGCACCCCCCTGAGTCCAGACACTGAGCCCCAATTCTACTCAGTTCTGGAGGTCATACAGGCAGCAGTAAGCCGTCATGCACAGAGTCTGAAGCCTGTTCCAGTACAAGTTTCTCCTCTGCAAATAGTATGGAAGCCCTGGCTCCAGCCCTGCTGCTCGTCTCTCAGTCAGCTTTGCACATGTGAACAAGATCATCAGATAGAGAAGCTTCGAAATAAGCTTAAAAAATAATAGTCAGGTACTCAGAATCCTATGGCTTTATCCTATGGGTTAGTTCACCCAAAAATGAAAATTAGCCCATGAATTACTCACCCTCAAGGCATCCTAGGTGTATATGACTTTCCTCTTTCAGACGAATCCAGTCGGAGTTATATTAAAAATTGTCTTTGATCTTCTCAGCTGTTTAATGGCAGTCAGCGGGTGTTGCAGTGCATCAGTCTAAAAGAAGTGAAATAAAGCGCATCCATTCATAATAAAAAGTGCCTCACACGGCTCCGGGGGGTGAACAAAAGCCT
>NW_015628766.1:101381-104084 GCF_001515625.1 Sinocyclocheilus rhinocerous | reverse complement strand
TTCACCCCCCGGAGCCGTGTGAGGCACTTTTTATTATAGATGGATGCGCTTTATTTGACTTCTTTTGGACTGATGAACTGCAACACCCGCTGACTGCCATTAAACAGCTTGGAAGATCAAAGACAATTTTTTATATAACTCCGACTGGATTCGTCTGAAAGAAGAAAGTCATATACACCTAGGATGGCTTGAGGGTGAGTAAATAATGGGCTAATTTTCATTTTTGGGTGAACTATCCCTTTAATGCATGTAATACTTAAAAGGATAATTCACGTAAAATTCTGTCATTATTTATTTATTCTCTTGTCGTCCAAACCATGTATGACTTTCTTTCTTCTGTGGAACACAAAAGAAGATATTTTGGTTCACAGAAGTATATGTATAAATTTGGTAACCAAACAGTTTTGGTGACCACTGAATTTTATGTTCTATATCTTTTATGTTCAACAGAAAAAAGAAAGTCATAAAGGTTCAGATCGAAATGAGGGTGAGTAAAGATGACAGTTTCAATTTTTGGGTGAACTTTCCCTTTAACATTAGCTTAAATAGGTAATTTAAAAGTGTGGTCACTTAATGTTGTTTAGAGAATTTTGTGGACGAAATGCAGTACTTTCAAAAGGAATCGATTGGGATTTTTGCGAGGGCGAAACTTTCCACACAGACTTCGCAGTGGGTTCACTCAAATTCGCCATGTTCACCACAGAAATTTGCTTGGTTTAAAAGTGACTTCTGTGTAAGCTGTGCTTCCTACATCGATGGACAATTTATGCCTGCAAAATTTGGTTTATTTGACTGAACTGTAATGGGTTAAGTGTGCAATTTCACTGTAAACAATCTAAAGAACGATATTATTCTATACAGGTTTGGAAGAAAGAGAAGAAACGGAAAGAAAAAACAATACTGCACACATTTTCTAGCCAAATTTGTATCAAGATAGCACATCTAAGGTCATTTGTGGCAACAGTGTTTGTAAGTACAGCCAGGTTCTCTGTTCTGAGTTCTGTATTTTTCCTAGTCTGGAGATGTATCATCCTGATTGAACATCGTAAGGTGAGGGAGTTTGTGAAGCAGTAATTACTACCTTTATTTTCGTAAGCTTTCATCTAGCCTTCAACCGGTAACGACTCAATATCCGATCTTACAGGCTTTGGTGCTCTAAGGGTTTTTCTTGTGGTATTTTTGGTATCCAATCTGTTTTGCTTATTTTTGTGACTAATCAGGCTGAATGGTTTACAATTTTTGCCAGCCATAAGAGGCTCTCCACAATCTCAACATCATGTTCATTACACTAATCTCATCACATTAAAAATGGTCTGTGTCAGGAAATAAAAATATGTTTTGAATCATTTTTTTTTAAGAGCCAGATGTGATATTTATTTCTAAAGAACGATATTATTCTATACAGGTTTGGAAGAAAGAGAAGAAACGGAAAGAAAAAACAATACTGCACACATTTTCTAGCCAAATTTGTATCAAGATAGCACATCTAAGGTCATTTGTGGCAACAGTGTTTGTAAGTACAGCCAGGTTCTCTGTTCTGAGTTCTGTATTTTTCCTAGTCTGGAGATGTATCATCCTGATTGAACATCGTAAGGTGAGGGAGTTTGTGAAGCAGTAATTACTACCTTTATTTTCGTAAGCTTTCATCTAGCCTTCAACCGGTAACGACTCAATATCCGATCTTACAGGCTTTGGTGCTCTAAGGGTTTTTCTTGTGGTATTTTTGGTATCCAATCTGTTTTGCTTATTTTTGTGACTAATCAGGCTGAATGGTTTACAATTTTTGCCAGCCATAAGAGGCTCTCCACAATCTCAACATCATGTTCATTACACTAATCTCATCACATTTAAAATGGTCTGTATCAGGAAATAAAAAGATGTTTTGCCAAATTTTTTAAGAGCCAGATGTGATATTTATTGGTATTATGCTGTACTTTATGGCTTGATGTATTTATCACTGTTTCTGGAATATTTAACAATTTGCTAATCAGATATTGATAGTCACTTGTATGAGGTAAATTTCATATTTAAGAATGTCAACTCTGTGACCTTTTCATCCTTAACTAATGCTTACCATTTGATAGTTTCATACATAATTTCCTCAAGAGTTCATTATCATCCACAGTCCTGAATAAATAATGCAGCTTCTTAAAGGGGTCATATGACGTTGCTAAAAAAGAACATTATTTTGTGTATTTGGTGTAATGAAATGTGTTTATGCAGTTTAAGGTTAAAAAACACATTATTTTCCACATACTGTACATTATTTTTTCTCCTCTATGCCCCGCCTTTCTGAAACGCGTCGATTTTTACAAAGCTCATCGGTCTGAAAAGCGAGGTGTGCTCTGATTGGTCAGCTATCCAGTGCGTTGTGGTTGGCCGAATGCCTCAAGCGTGTGACGGAAATGTTACGCCCCTTACCATACTGTGATGCGCCCTGTCAGGCCGGAGCGACGAGACAAAAACATTAAAAACCATTATAAACAGGCATTTGTTGCATCCAGTGGGGACATAATTACAGATTATAATGACTTATACTGTCTTTTTACACATTGCGTTGCATCGCGCCACGTAAACATAAAACCATGTCTGCATTTGTGATCGGAAAAACGACAAACAACAAGCGCTACTCTACACTGCTCAAAACTCGCGTTAGAATCATCAGTGGCAAATTCTTTAAATATAAAAAAAACTTACTTACAG
>NW_015628766.1:96740-100409 GCF_001515625.1 Sinocyclocheilus rhinocerous | reverse complement strand
CGTTTGAATCATCAGTGTCAAATTCTTTAAATATCTTACAGTCTTTACAGTCTGTGAGTCAGAACAGCCGGCACTGTAGTCTTACTCTACCAGGATCAGTAAACTAAAATGTGCTGTGACGACCCCGAGCTGGACTCCGCTTCATCCATGGTGAAAGCCGATGCGGCGATCCACAGCGTGAAGTTGATGTATTTCCTGAGCGACCAGCACGGATCAGCTCTAGGCTGACGAAGCGGATATTGTCCTCTTTTGGAAGGCCAAACAAAGTAGTTTCATTTTCACAACGAAACACACAGCGTCTCCACGTCATGGCAGCGACTGCGGCAACAATACTACAGTGAGAATCAAAGTTACACCTTCTTTCTTTGCGTGAACATTTGGGCGGTGTTATGCAAATCTTCCCACACAGTGACGTAGACATGTGGGGGCGTGTTTAAACGAGGCGTTTTAGGAGGGCGTGGACGAGTCTTAACTTTTATAAAGAATATCTCTTTGGGTTTGAGACTTTAGTCTTTGCAACTTTAGGGATCTTATCTATTCACAAACAGCTTGTAACACTCTAAAGAGAAAGGACAACTTGAAATCGCACCATATGACCCCTTTAAAATTGTTTCAAGTGGGTGTTACTTGACATGTGATCAAGTAACTCTTGCTAGCATCTTTATGAATCAAATTTGAAGATATTTGACCACTTCTTACAGCCTGTCTACTAAACTGTACCACTTTTATGTGAACAGATACAGACTTTTAAAGATATAGCTAAAAGAGCAGATGGCGGTACCTGGGGGAGCCTTGAAAGCGATTGAATCATGGGGCTCCTCAAAACGAAAAAGATTTAGGCCTACGTCAAAATAGACAAGTTCAATCATTCTGATTTTCCGGGTGCTTTTGCAGAGGGAAGAGATCAATCAGTTGCATTATAGGAGGTCGGTTTGGCTTAAATGATCAAAGGCACCAAAAGAGAACATGAGCTGTGCTTAAGGATATGTCTCTAAAGCCTATAGAAACTTTATTTATAATGACTTTTTAGAAGTTAGATTTTTTTTAATATAAAGTTTTATTTTATTTTATTTTTTTATTTTTTGGTCACTGAGGAAGACATTATTTTTGCTATTCCGTTTGATGACACTGAATTTACACTGCAACTTTGCATTAAATTTAGCATTGCTAAAGACAAAGTACACTTAAGAATTCCTTTAAAAATAGTATGGACAAAATATACTTTAATATAATATACTGTACTTAAATGTGAACTGAATGTAGTTTTCGAAAACTTAAAATTAAATGAAAATATAGTTTAAATTTATATTAAATGCATTTAGTTGAACTTGTTTTTTTGTTGACCCATTCATTCATTCATTCATTTAATTATATTGTCTTTGAAATATGGTTAAAGTGGCCAAATATACTGATAAGCATATATGGTAAACTAAATTATACTTTAATGTCATTTCTGAAACATGTATGTTATGTATTTAAATATATTTGTAGTACCACATTTTTAATGATAAAGTTGCAATTTAGTGCATTTAAAATACATTAACTTTAAATGCAAGAACACACTAAGTTAAAGTACAGTTTTCATGTCATATGTGTGTTATGTCAAAATAAGTGTACTTTAAAGCATGACAAAAGATTGATAAAACAATGATTTAAAATGTACTTTAAAGTAAACCTTTATATGCCATTATTATAAAGTGCACTTTTTTAATATCTTTTTTTTTCTAGTGCAGCTATACGCTGCCAATGTGTATGACTCAGACAGCCAGATTCACTGTTTATCTGAGCGGTGAAGCAGATAGAGTCAGCTCTGTCCTCTGCTTTGACATTAACTGCTGTTAATTTGAGTTAGGCTTTGGCGGGGCTCCTGTGGTTTTATGTGTTTTTCCTGTAACCACTTTCAGCCTCTGGTAATTTAGCCCAAAATTATCATTAACGCCACACTGCCTGACAAGGCCAATGCCCACGTGGTCCATAAAGGGTTGCCTTATTCACTGCACCTGGCACCACACAACCTTTACCGCTTATTCTATGTATGTTGTTGTCACATTGGACCACTGATATTCACACATTAGAAGAATATGAATGAGGAGAAAGAGGTAAAACTATGCTTATAGCAAGGTGACAGATGTAATACCAGACTTGGTTTGACATTCTGTGTAGAGCAGAATAAAATGTACGAATTTGAAAACAGCCACATTTGAAATCCATAAACTAAGTAAATATGTATTAATGGAGAGATTATGAGAGGGGTGTCTGCCCTTACCAAAAAGTAGTATACTTCAAGTTTATTTTAGTAAGTATACTTAAGTAAAGTTCAAGTATATATTTTAAGTATACTTTATGTAGTTAGTATACACATATCAGTGTACTAGTAGTATACTTGTAAGTGTACTATTTCAATACTGTATAACAATGAAAACATGGATTCTAGGAGCACAATTATAGCTGAAATATATTTAGACTTTTTCTAAGTATAAGTCAAGTATACTTAAATGTCATTTTAAGTATATTTCTGAGAAGTACATAAAGCCAATTTCTGAGAAGTACATAAAAAGTAGACTAAAAGTATACTTTCCTATTTTTAGTTTAAAAGAAGTATACTAATAGCACACTTGAATAAACTTCTTTTTCGTAAGGGTGGTATGGACTCCAAGTTCATTTTAACAATAGAATCTTATGGCAGTTGGCAGTTAAGCTGTGTTTGCCTCTTTGTCCAGCTGTCTGACTCACTCTGGTTGTTTCCTCCAGCAGATGTGATTCAAAGTGTATTTGAGCATAAACTTTGATTTCATTTGCCATCTAACAACATATTCTCTTTTGCATCCATAAAGCACACTCCTTCTGTAAGCCTACTGAGATTGGAGATTCTCTTTTTTTCATCTTTTTTTTAAATTGCTGAATGAAATTAAGATGGCTTATTTTGACAGTCAGTACATAATTGAGTTGCAATGTTTTTCTGTTGTTTTTTCTTTGTAATTAACAATTAAAGGTTGTTCTGCTAGTTTGTTTGATTGCAAATGTGTTTTACCTGCGGCTGAATGTTGTGCCAGTGCAATTAGCCTATATGAATGCAGTTTTCACTTGTTTAAAATACTGAAATTACTGAAAAGGCACTTCAAGGCACATCATGTCTTTGATTTCCCAATAAACAAATATAGTTCATGGATTTGCCCAGTAGATAAAGACAGAAGTATTTAAAGGCACCATAAAACTGGCTTCATTTGCAGTATACAGCATTGTGGTATTTATTATAAATGATTTCAATGCACATTTGTGTCCTTGTATTCTTTCAAAAACATTATTGTCCCTTCATTTGCCATCTAACAACATATTCTCTTTCAGTAGGTCTCTGCAGGACAGTAATGGGAGTTAACAGATTGGTGGGCGAGGCAAAAACGGAGGGGTGCTTTCGACCACGTTTCCTGATTTGCTCATGTCACAGTGATGGTTGTGTTTAGGGGTGGGGTCAGGTAAGTGGCATAATTTTCATTGCATGATTTAGAACAGTGATGGGCAAACTTGGCCCTTCCAGCCCACTTTCCTGCAGAGATTTGATCCAACCCTGATAAAACTCACCTGCCTGTAGCCTTCTAGTAGTCTTGAAGACAATGATTTGCTGGTTCAGGTGTGTTTGATTAGGGTTGGAGCTAAACTCTGAAGGAAAGT
>NW_015628766.1:86905-96648 GCF_001515625.1 Sinocyclocheilus rhinocerous | reverse complement strand
AAAAAGCTCACCTGCCTGTAGCCTTCTATTAGTCTTGAAGACAATGATTTGCTGGTTCAGGTGTGTTTGATTAGGGTTGGAGCTAACCTCTGAAGGAAAGTGGCCTGGAAGGGCCAAGTTTGCCCACCCCTTAGAAACACCCGCCATTTGAAAATGCCCACAAATTTAGAAACGCCCACTTTTGCTCTGCAGAGACCTCATTCTCCCTCACAACGATGTCTCTTCTTTTATGAGGTCGCGTGCATCTGTGCAAGAGATCCCTTCTCTGTCCCTCCCTCCAACAGCCTTGCACTCACATCAGATTGGAGCAATTAACAAACAACAACAATCCAACCATTCAATATTTTACTGATTAACAAAATAAAATTCCTCTCAATTATTATTATTTTTATTATTATTATTTTACCTCATTTGTGAAGCCATTTCAATAGGACATACGTCACAATCTGTGTGAGTCTTGATGCAAGAGAATACTGTGTCTGGGCCCAACTCGTTTCACTTGATCTCAGCAGCCGTATTTATTCATGACCACTGTTTAAGCTTTTAAAAATTCATACAGGCTCACGGTGCCCTGGACACCAATATTTTAACAATTCATAAAAGATGAACTATTGTCTGGTCATCTGAGATTTCAGTATGGATTAGCATAATGATTTTATGGTAGTATTAAAGCACACTGCATGCGAGTGTATGTTTGCTGTTTGCTTTTGGCACCTGAGAGTGAGTTTAGACTTGGGAAGTATTGGGAAGAAGTCAGCTGCAATGTCTGATTCATGCTTGCTTTAATTAATCATAAGCACCATATTGCTTACCTTTACCTCAGCAGTGGGAGTTGACTATATGATCCAAATGATGTGCAGAACTTTGATTTTTCCAAGGCTTCAATGTAGAACAAACGTTATGATTTTGATCAAGTTGGTGGTACATGTTGATGAAAAGATGAGTGAGCATTTCAGTGTGGAATGGATGTTTTATTTTTCTTCTAATAACATTCTGATTAATCAACCAAATAGTGCATGTTGTTTCAATATTGAAAATTGATTGATGGCTGATACTGACTTTTACAAGGTTCATTCAATGCCTCTTTCCTACCTGAGTACTCTGTACTACAGACAGCACTTTTATATTCTATTTCATGGTTTAACGCTTTATTATTTTAGGTTTGTCCAGCATTTTTGCTGTTTCCTGTTTGAGGTTATCAGAAGTTGACTTATCAATAAAGTCAGCTATTTTAATAATATTAATATTCTAATGTTTCCGGTATGTGCCATTTATGTCAATAATAAAACAATTATTAAGAAAAAAATGGAGCTTAACAATGCAGATTAATACAGACTTGATTTATCAAAAGTAAATAATGCAAATTCAGTCATGGGTTTCTCCTCAGAGGGGTTTTGTGAGGGGTCAGATTCAGTATATAATAATATAAAGACAGATTCTAATTACATTATTAAAGCAGCCATTCAAAGACACATCCCGCCGGTGCTTAATTGCACAAATGAATCCACACACTTACACTTGGACAAAGTTGCAATAGCTTCATCCTTAATGTACATCCATTTAAACAGAAATGAAAAAAAAAAAGATTTTTTTGATGCTGTTCATTTTATTTAAACAATTCATTTTCATTTAACACCATTGTAAACAGACTTGAAATGGTTACTTTTCGCCTTGACTCACTGTTTTCATTTTGAAAGAACATGATTCAATCCAGTAGCTTAAAATTTGTTTTATACTTCCCATCATGCTTTGCACAGGGGTGGATATGGGGAGAGAAAATGTTGAAATAAAGTGTTATTTTATGAAGTTTTTAGCAAAATGAGAAAATAGGGAGACTTGTTATTGTCTAATGTTCTATTATGTTGGCATTTTAAAAGACTTTTTGTTATGCTGGTGGTTTTTTGGGCGAGTTACCATTGTGGTCATGTGTGGAGCATGTGGTTGGGTTGAGGACCTGCTTAAAAGAGTCTAAGTTACTTTAATAAAAAAAAAAAAAACAACAACTCCAGTGGGAGTGCTAGGGATGTACACGGTACCATCTTTAAACTTAAACATCATATGTGTAAAGAAAAGCTGTATTATACTTGTTAATATGTTATTATTATAACACTTTGGCTGAACTAGCATTGACAGTGGTTCTGCATTATGGAAAAATTTTATCTCTATTCAGATATTTCATGTAGGATGAACTAAAGCAAACGGAGTAAACTCAACTAAAATTAGATTTGTCCAAATGGCATGATTCAATCACATGGAATCACTGTCCATGAATGAATCATGTTCAGCCAAACATTTTTTTTTTTGAGTGTATGCACATTGCTGCACTGCACAAAAACCAACCATGCAGCATGTCTGAAAATGTACACTGAACATGACATCACGCATATAAGGTATGAGAAGACAGTCTCTGTGATAACTTCCATTAGATTCGCTGTTCATAGATCAACCCAGCACATATGAACGTGTGTTCATACATTTAAAGACTGATGTAAATGTCCCATGCTGCCGCCGAGAGACGTACTGAACTATCAATCTTTATCAAGCTAATGGTGCTCAGTTTATAACATTCCTCTTCCTTCTAATGAAGACCAATTGCAACTGATGTATTTTCACATAAGCAGTTCTTATAATCTTTGTATCTTTTGACAACTCTTAACAGCTCTAATTCAATAAAATTGCTACTTATAGTGCAAAAATGTATTTATTCCATATGATTGGTTAACTTGCAGCTGATGCACTAGGGTGTGTGCATCAGCTCTCCCTGTTTCTCTCTGTGCCGCCGCATCACAAATACCCAACGAGCCTTTGCTGATCCTCAAACCTTCCCCAGAGAGACGTTATTCTCAGACAGAAAAAAAGATCATAACTCTCTCGCAGAATCAAGTGCAGGTAAAGCGATTGTTCTGAGAGGTGAGGAGACTCGTGGGTTTCAAATGGCCTCTCCTGTGGCTTTACTTCAGAGGTTTGTTCTCCACGGTTGTCCTCAAGGACCTACAGAAACGTTGCATTGATATGTGCAAAAGGTGAGTTGTTGTTCTTGGATCTGACTGAGATTTAAAGGCCATTATAAAGAGATTTCAGCAAAAAGAGTTTCAGAAATATGTATTTAGTCATTTGGAAGGAACACTGTGTATTGTAAGTGCCCTGAGAACAGGAGTTATTTTAAAGCTGTGCAGTAGAAAATGACTGTTTATGACACTGATCATTCAGTCTCCCAAAATACATGATGCATTTTACTGATGCATTAATCTGGAGAATGAAAGTAGACACCGAATCAAAGTATGATTATTACACTAAACACAGCAAATATTGCATGCCACAGAGAAACTGCTATGAGGAAAGTGGTGTCAATATGCCACATTTTAGACATTCAAGGTGTTGAAACTGCTTAAAATGAGAAAATCAGCTACTGCATCCATCTTTCTTTCTTTAAAAAGTAAACAGCATCCTGGTATCCCTGCTGTTCCAGTGCGTTGAGTCTGGGTAATGAGGGAGGAAACAGAGTCTGGTTCAGCTTTATGATGTTGTCTTTTGAGAACTGAGGGTGGAAAATGGTTGAAATTTCAAAACATGTCAGGTTATGACATAACCAGTTTGGAAGGAGATATATATTTTAAAAACTTAAATTGTTTAGATTTTAGCAATAAACAAGGACAGCTTGTTATACTAAAAACTTACCACAACGCTCATGTTGGCTAGTCTGAGGTGAAGCTTACTTATGCCTTTATGAGCTGGGGAAATATCCTGAGGGCCGCTAAATGGTGACACCGTGATTGTGCGTCCCACAGGAAGAATAGGAAGACTGTTGGTGAATCCCCCATCTATCCATTTCTGAGGAAAATTATATTTTTTTTAACTGCATATACACTGTCATTCAAAAGTTTGGGGTCAATAAGATTTTTTGAATTTTTGAAAGTCTCTTATGCTCTCCAAGACTGCATTTAATTGATTGAAAACACAATAAAAACAGTAATATTGAGAAATATCATTGCAATTTAAAATAACCAATTTCTATTTTACTATATTGTAAAATGTAATTTATTTCTGTAATGGCAAAGCTGAATTTTCAGCTACCATCACTCCAGTTTTCAGTGTCACATGATCCTTCATGAATCAGTCTAATGCTGATATGATGCTCAAGAAACGTTTCTTATAATTATCAATGTTGAAAACAGTTGTGCTGCTTCATATATTTTTGATAAATCGACATTTCAAAAGAACAGAATTTATCTGAAATATAATTTTTTGTAACATTATTCAGTGTTTTTACTGTCACTTTATCAATTTAATGAATCTTTAGTAGTTAATATATTTCCATTTCAATGAACATCAGTGGCCTTCAACCTCAGCAATCTATTTTACAATGAAGTTGCCAATCTGTCTGAGATAAACTTAGAATCCAGTCCAAAAAAAGGAAGGATAAGGATGTGCACTTGTGTATGTGATATCAGAAAGGCTGCCTAATTGACATTCCCAGAATTTCCTGTGTAAGACTTCACTTTTTTTTTTAAATAACGGTTTCTTTATTAGTTATCAGTTATGTACATTAGGGTTTTATATTACATCTAATGTTACTAAATTAATGTTTATTGTATTATTTTAATGCAGTGTGTTACCATAATTGTGTTTAGTATTTGTATGAGTGAAACTGTGCACCTTATATATTTGTATTTACTTTATCTCTTTGATGCATCATATGACTTTCTCATCACCACATGTTTTTGGTGGTTATCAGTGTAAAGGTACAAAACAGATATTAATACTTCAATAGGTTGGTATAGTAACTTTCTAGCAGTTTACTGTAAATTTAAGTTACATTTGTAAAGTTCTGGCAACCACAGCTGCCATTTTTATTTTTTCTTTGTTTTTCCTTTTTTTATTTTTTTAACAAAATGCCAGTGGCTTACATTAGTGGACAGAACTCTTTCGAAATACATTATTTTTGAAAAACAAATAAAAATAAATATTAATAAAAATAAAAAAATATGATAAAAAAAAAAACCTTTTTGATTTAATAATTCATGCAACAGCGATTTAAATGTATTCAACACATTTTAAAGCATTGTTTAAATTGTACTAAATTAGTATGTTAAATTGAAAGCATTACAAAACATCTCTGTGAGCCACTCCAAAGATATGTATTTCTGTCTGGATTCTACAAGTCTTTATCATGTTAAAAGAATAGAACAACTTGATATTTTCCCACGACTACACGCTTGATCTTCAACAAACTGCTTTGGCTGAAAATACCACAGCATTTGGCTGCTAATAGTTTTATCAGACCTCTGTCAGTGGAGAGAACAAGCAGAACCAGAGAGTTGGTCTGCTCATTCATCTAAATAAATTCAAACAGTCCAAATCTAAACAGCAGTTCTCAGCAGAGACATATAAAGTGCTGGAGCTGCCAAGAGAGTTGGTCACAAGACACCATTACCTGCCCTTGGAACTCCACTGGCTTCCCTCCAGCATAGACAGGCATGAAGCAGCTGGCCAAGAGCACCTTTAAAAACAATACAGTCATAATACATCAGGAGAATGGACAGACAGAAGACTAGTAGATTATTAGAGTCCCTGACTTATAAGAGTGCCTGTAATAAAATAAAAAAAAGTCTGTAGTTTCACACACGTGGAAACTTATGGTGCAAACATTGCCGTACAAATTAAAAACACATTGTCCGTACACCTTGAATACAAGTGTGTACTGCCAAAAAAGTTTTATAAACACTACAGTCCAAAATCATGAGGTCGGTAAGATTTTTCAATGTCTCAAATGCTCATCAAGTCTGCATTTATTTGATAGAAAATAAAGTAAAAAAAGTAATATCGTGAAATATTATTACAATGTGAAATTAATGCTAAAATAAATAATATATTTTTTATAATAATTTAATGGATTAAAATGTACTTTATTCCTTTGATGCAAAGCTGAAGTTTCAGCAGCCATTACTCCAGTCTTCAGTGTCACATGATCCATCAGAAATCAGTCTAATATGCTGATTTGCTGCTCAAGTTCCCTCCAGCATAGACAGGCATGAAGCAGCTGGCCAAGAGCACCTTTAAAAACAATACAGTCATAATACATCAGGAGAATGGACAGACAGAAGACTAGTAGATTATTAGAGTCCCTGACTTATAAGAGTGCCTGTAATAAAATAAAAAAAAGTCTGTAGTTTCACACACGTGGAAACTTATGGTGCAAACATTGCCGTACAAATTAAAAACACATTGTCCGTACACCTTGAATACAAGTGTGTACTGCCAAAAAAGTTTTATAAACACTACAGTCCAAAATCATGAGGTCGGTAAGATTTTTCAATGTCTCAAATGCTCATCAAGTCTGCATTTATTTGATAGAAAATAAAGTAAAAAAAGTAATATCGTGAAATATTATTACAATGTGAAATTAATGCTAAAATAAATAATATATTTTTTATAATAATTTAATGGATTAAAATGTACTTTATTCCTTTGATGCAAAGCTGAAGTTTCAGCAGCCATTACTCCAGTCTTCAGTGTCACATGATCCATCAGAAATCAGTCTAATATGCTGATTTGCTGCTCAAGAAACATTTCTGATTATCAATGTTGAAAACAGTTGTGCTGCTTCATTTGCCCATAAAGAAGGAAAAAAGAAGCCAAAAATGCAGTTTGTATCATTATGTTAGATGGACTACTAAAGCACCAGTGCAATTTGTTATTTATTTCAGATGGGAATGAATTAATGAACTCAGCAGCAATTTTCCACAGCAATAACTCGGTCCAGTGACAGCACTTATGATGTGTTTAATTGAATAGGCAAGTTCCCTTTGGGTTGTGGTCATTGCTCTGCTAGTTGAAAGATAAATCATTGTCCATTGACCCCATGCTTGAATACCTTAATGAGTTCTTCCCTTGAGGTGAAGCTGGACACCATGCTGTTCTTGCGCGTCTTTGAGTATGTTATTGAAACATGGATCTTTGGCTTACTGGTGGGCATTGGGCGGGAGAATCTCTTCGATAACCTCCCTAGAGGAAAACCAAAGGACAGATGCTCATTTGTTGTGTTTGCATAATTAACAACCTCAGTGAAAACCATTTTTCCCTCAACATCATCTCGTAATTACACAATCTGTTGGCCGAACCACGTAACCACGGTAACTCAGGAGAAATAAGGAAAGAAAAATCCACTCAATGTTTCATTCCAAGGATATTTCATCAAAATGGATGAAGTCTGCTATTCACTCCAAGTAGTGTGTCAAGATTATCAGAAGCCTTCAGGGGTTTGTGCACATCACAGATATTATTTCCTTCAACAGAAAGAGAAAAAAAGTCTACCATTTCATATCATGCCAGCAGTATCTCTGATTTCACAAGTAGCACTGAGGAGGTGACACATTATAGCATCAGAATGGCACTATCTTCAGATCATTCAAACTTTATTCTACTGGAGCCAGGGACAGTTCTTTCCTATAGATTTCAACAGCTGTGCATGGCTGAATATGAAAAAAATAAACAAATTATCAAAGAAAAAAAAAACATGTCAAACAAACGTGTTCTGGAAAGCTTGCATGAAATTACTTCAAGGTCAAGGTGTTTCCTCAGCTCTGTGTGCATATCACATCAATTTACACCTCCATACACAAACACATTCTCTCTTTAGAGAGCACTTTCAACTTATTGGAAAGAATGCTTAATACTCATGGAGGCCAGAAAAACAAGAACTTGCCTAATCAACTCTCTTACACAAATTACTCCAAAGAAAATTATCAATGGAGTTTGTGCTTGACTGCACAGATTTGTTGTAGAGATACTTTATTGCTTATTGAACGTCTCGGTTATGTATGTAACCCTCGTTCCCTGAAGGAGGGAACGGAGACGTCATGTCGATAATGACCGACGAATTGGGATCTCGCTTAGAGAGACCAATCTACTTTGAGTGTAAACTAAACGAGCCAATGCACATTGGCATGCGATGATTTCATCCAGCTGCCACTGATCGCAGCGCGAGTATAACTAGGCAGCAGGTGCAACGCATACTCAGGTTTTTGCTGAGGAGCCAAGCCGGTGACCCGGCCGATCAGCGGTGGAACAACAGCTGCGACGATGGGCCGTGACTTCTTCGTTCCGGAGGGTTAAATACGTAACCGAGACGTTCCCTTTCAGCCCTCTACCGGTTCTCACGGATTCATCGAGTGAGGGCCTGGCGCCGGATGTTCCGCCACGTCTGGCTGCCGAGGGGATGGAGGAGCTCGACAGGGTCTACAGTATGGACACTCTGGAGCAGTTTTAACAAGCTGACACTAAACCGGGGCCTCTCAGTGCCTCTACCTGTTTGAGGTGAGAACACATGAGATACCGGCTCCACACGAAGGCTATAGATTCTAGCGAACGTGTTGGGGGTCGCCCAGCCCGCAGCTCTACAAATATCTGTCAGCGAGGCGAGACGAGCCAGTGCCCAGCAGGATGCAACACTTCTAGTAGAGTGAGCTGGGCAGACCTGAGCGGGCAGGGCACACTCTGGTCCTGATAAGCCAGAGTGATGGCATCCACTATCGCTCCAACCCTTGCTGCAAAAAGGACAGCATGACTCTGATCAGGCATCTTCGGGGGTCCTCTCGGTGAGAAGAACACCACTTGACGAATAGGTTCCACTTCAAGGCATAAGCGAAACCGGGGCCTCTCAGTGCCTCTACCTGTTTGAGGTGAGAACACATGAGATACCGGCTCCACACGAAGGCTATAGATTCTAGCGAACGTGTTGGGGGTCGCCCAGCCCGCAGCTCTACAAATATCTGTCAGCGAGGCGAGACGAGCCAGTGCCCAGCAGGATGCAACACTTCTAGTAGAGTGAGCTGGGCAGACCTGAGCGGGCAGGGCACACTCTGGTCCTGATAAGCCAGAGTGATGGCATCCACTATCGCTCCAACCCTTGCTGCAAAAAGGACAGCATGACTCTGATCAGGCATCTTCGGGGGTCCTCTCGGTGAGAAGAACACCACTTGACGAATAGGTTCCACTTCAAGGCATAAGCGTGTCTCGTAGATGGTGCTCTTGCCGAAGTGATGGTGTCTACTACCTCTTGGGGTAGGCCACCTAGAACTTCCGCGTCCCGTCCAGGGACCAGACGTGAAGATTCCAGAGGTCTGGACGTGGGTGCCAAAGGGTGCCCCATCTCTGAGTCAGTAGATCCTTCCTCAGAGGAATCTGCCAGGGAGGGGCTGTCACAAGGAGCATTAGTTCCGGGAACCAGGTTCGAGTGGGCCAGTAGGGCGCCACAAGCAGGACCTGCTCCTCGTCCTTCCTGATCTTGCACAGTGTCTGTGCGAGAAGGCTCACTGGGGGAAACGCATACTTGCGCAGGCCCCGGGGCCAGCTGAGTGCCAGTGCATCCATACCGAGTGTTCCCTCGGTCAGGGAGTAAAACAACTGGCAGTGAGAGGCTGGACCATCTGGGAATACGAATACGGATAAGAAACGGATATGTTTTCTACGTCGTTTACGCTTTGATTTGAATGAAAACAACGTATCCACGTGATGCAGCTGACATAGAATAGTATACCCTGTTTACGTTCAGTGGATACTCTCCAAAATGGCACCAGGGTGACACGGAGGAGACGAATTGTTGAATAAAGTCGTTATTTTTGTTTTCTTTGCAGAATTATTTGCAGAATTTTCATTTTTGGGTGAACTATCCCTTTAATGCAAATGCAAACAAGATTATACAGGCTATATATATATATATATATATATATATATATATATAT
>NW_015628766.1:82477-85239 GCF_001515625.1 Sinocyclocheilus rhinocerous | reverse complement strand
GAACCACTTAGGCCTCTACATATGGAACCCAGTCCTCTACCGATTCTCACGGATTCAGCGAGTGAGGGCCCGGATGTTCCGCCACATCTGGCTGCCGAGGGGATGGAGGAGCTCGACAGGGTCTACAGTATGGACACTCTGGAGCAGTTTTAACAAGCTGACACTAAACCGGGGCCTCTCAGTGCCTCTACCTGTTTGAGGTGAGAACACATGAGATACCGGCTCCACACGAAGGCTATAGATTCTAGCGAACGTGTTGGGGGTCGCCCAGCCCGCAGCTCTACAAATATCTGTCAGCGAGGCGAGACGAGCCAGTGCCCAGCAGGATGCAACACTTCTAGTAGAGTGAGCTGGGCAGACCTGAGCGGGCAGGGCACACTCTGGTCCTGATAAGCCAGAGTGATGGCATCCACTATCGCTCCAACCCTTGCTGCAAAAAGGACAGCATGACTCTGATCAGGCATCTTCGGGGGTCCTCTCGGTGAGAAGAACACCACTTGACGAATAGGTTCCACTTCAAGGCATAAGCGTGTCTCGTAGATGGTGCTCTTGCCGAAGTGATGGTGTCTACTACCTCTTGGGGTAGGCCACCTAGAACTTCCGCGTCCCGTCCAGGGACCAGACGTGAAGATTCCAGAGGTCTGGACGTGGGTGCCAAAGGGTGCCCCATCTCTGAGTCAGTAGATCCTTCCTCAGAGGAATCTGCCAGGGAGGGGCTGTCACAAGGAGCATTAGTTCCGGGAACCAGGTTCGAGTGGGCCAGTAGGGCGCCACAAGCAGGACCTGCTCCTCGTCCTTCCTGATCTTGCACAGTGTCTGTGCGAGAAGGCTCACTGGGGGAAACGCATACTTGCGCAGGCCCCGGGGCCAGCTGAGTGCCAGTGCATCCATACCGAGTGTTCCCTCGGTCAGGGAGTAAAACAACTGGCAGTGAGAGGCTGGACCATCTGGGAATACGAATACGGATAAGAAACGGATATGTTTTCTACGTCGTTTACGCTTTGATTTGAATGAAAACAACGTATCCACGTGATGCAGCTGACATAGAATAGTATACCCTGTTTACGTTCAGTGGATACTCTCCAAAATGGCACCAGGGTGACACGGAGGAGACGAATTGTTGAATAAAGTCGTTATTTTTGTTTTCTTTGCAGAATTATGCTGCTAGTTTGTTAGGCTCACTTCAGACTCGTGGCGCCAGGATCTGATTTATGAACATTCTGTTGTCTTGGGCCTGTTTGTGGAATTCGGCGCTTTGGGTTGTTCAACACCAGAGTTAATTTAGTCAATGAAAAATATTCGTTAATGAACATTTTTTCTGTGACTAAGACGAGACGTTGTTGAGCTAAAACTAATATCTGATGATAAAAGCTATGACGAAATTTATGCCGCGTCTTCGTTAACAAGACGAGACGGGACTATAATGTTATTTGAGGACTTCCGGACATTCAAAATACATCCTATAGGCTACTGTCTTGTCCTTCAAAATGCACATCCCTGTCATTGGATTGCAATCGGATAAGGGGCGTTTGCATATCTAGTCTAATTAAGTACCTATCTGTGTCATTAATGTTAACCAACAAAAGATGTTAAATAAATATGTTAAGTAAATCTACTGTATCTGAAAAATGAGTTTAATTTGTATTTCTTTCATATTTGTCTCATTGTCTTATTCTGCTTCTTTTTCAAAAATTAAAAATTATATATATTACATATGAACAACTATAATTTTTATTAGTTGCTCCCTTTTCACTACTGTTAAAGGGATAGTTCACCCAAAAATGAAAATTGTCATCATTTATTCAAGTTTTTCCAAATTCAATCCTTGATTCAAATTTCTCATAAGCTTAATTGATTTGGTCTAAAGAGAGAATTAATGACTATTTTTGTTTGAAGACTACATATAAAATAGCTACCAAAATAAATGTTGGTAACTGCAGTTTGACTAAAAGTAATGACTAAAAGTAAAGACTAAAAGTTGACAAAAATGCATTGACTTTTCATCGACTAAAACTAGACTAAAACTATGAAAGACTCAAATGACTAAAATGTGACTAAGCCTATTAAGCATTTTCCTCTCAAGATAAAGACTAAGACTAAATCAAAAATGCCTCTCAAAATTAACACCGATATTGTTACGGTTGCGTGCTATTAAAAGCGCACGACGCAGGAGAAATCCAAATAAAGTCTTTAATGATAAATCCACAGAAGTAATCCAAGAGTAAAGGGTAGCAACACATCGACACAACAACAAATAGCAGACAAAGAACCAGGGGAGAACACAGGACTTAAGTACTAATAAACAAATAAGATAATTCATAAACACAGGTGGAACCAAATTAACTAATCAGGGCAACTCAGGAAAACTAGGTCAAAGGAAGACTAAGGCAGGAGAACAGGAACACAAACAAAAGTCCATAACTGTGACGGTTCACCCCCTCCCGGAACGGTGCGTCCTCGCGCCGACAAAAGTAGTCCAACAGAGGAGGGAGGGTGGGGGTTCAGGAGGTGGGCGTGGGGCAGGCAATGGAAAAGGAGCATAGTTCATAGGGCCAGGGCGGAGTGGATGGAGGGAGGAGCCAGGGAGTAGACTGGAACAGGAGGAGCCAGATGGAGCTCCAGAGGCCAGCCAGGATAGCGGCTCACAGTGGAGTCGACGGCGGGAGGGGCCATGGTGGAGATAGGGCCGACAACACCAGGGGGCCGACTGACGGAGACTGAGCTGGTGGAAGAGGAGCCCAGGATGGAGCCGAGCAGACGGA
>NW_015628766.1:78783-81799 GCF_001515625.1 Sinocyclocheilus rhinocerous | reverse complement strand
TGACAGAGCCAGAGGGACGGAGTGACGAGGCGAAGCCAGAGGAGTGGAGTCCCAAGGCGGCGGATGGTTGACAACTGACCAAGGCGGAGACGGAGGGACGAGGGAGCCGGGTGGAGCTGGTGGGATGACGGGCCACGGTGGAGACGAGGGAGCAACACATCGACACAACAACAAATAGCAGACAAAGAACCAGGGGAGAACACAGGACTTAAGTTCTAATAAACAAATAAGATAATTCATAAACACAGGTGGAACCAAATTAACTAATCAGGGCAACTCAGGAAAACTAGGTCAAAGGAAGACTAAGGCAGGAGAACAGGAACACAAACAAAAGTCCATAACTGTGACGGTTCACCCCCTCCCGGAACGGCGCGTCCTCGCGCCGACAAAAGTAGTCCAACAGAGGAGGGAGGGTGGGGGTTCAGGAGGTGGGCGTGGGGCAGGCAATGGAAAAGGAGCATAGTTCCGAGCAGACGGAGAGCCAGGGCGACACAGAGGATCCGGAGGGCCATGGCGGAGCTGAAGGCTCAGGCGACCGAGGCGGAGGTGGGGCTCCGGAAGACCGCGGCGGAGCTGGAGCGACTGAGGATGGAGGCGGACCCGGAGGGAAGGAGGAGCCTGACAGAGCCAGAGGGACGGAGTGACGAGGCGAAGCCAGGGGAGTGGAGTCCCGAGGCGGCGGATGGTCGACAATTGATCAAGGCGGAGCCGGAGGAACGAGGGAGCCCGGTGGAACTGGTGGGATGACGGGCCACGGTGGAGACGAGGGAGCTAGGAGCCAAGGCGGAGCCGATGGGTCGAAGGACCGAGGTGGAGTCCAGGGCTCAGAGGCTGGAGGCGGAGACATGGGATCCTCACGCCAAGGCGGAGCTGGAGACTGGAAGTCCCGAGGCGGATCAGAGCGCCCAGATGGCGCTGACTGAGGGTGAGCTAAGGGACTGACAGGCCCCAGCGGAGATTGGGCTGAGGAACTGACTGGTTTTTGAAGAGGAGGCGGGAGAGGGAGGCTGGGAGGGAACACCGGAGAACAGGAGCTGGGCGGAACGAGTGGAGACGGGGGAGAACTGGGTAATACCTCCCCAAACCAGTCTATTAAGTCCATTTGGAAAATGTCCATTAGTTCCTCATAATACATCCCAGAGGCCGGCTGCAGCTCACCCTCAGTGTGGGCGGGGCTTCCCTCCAAGCCCTCGATCTCCACCAGCACTCCCTTGTGGACGGGCGATGTTACCGGCTCATGCACCTGGTTAGACCGGTCTTGAGGCCCAGGCTCCGGGGCGACGATAGGCTCAGTAGCGTGTATGCTCCCTGGCTCACATGTCGCGGCAGGCTCATGCTCTCTGTCTGTGGTGGGCTCAGGAATTTGCTCCAATTAAAGCACCCACTCCACGAAAGCGGCAAAATCCTCCTTGGGACCGTTCGCTGGCAGGCGAAAAAGTCCCTGGTAAGGTCCTCCAGCGAACGGTCCTGTTGCTACAGGCAGAGGAGTAGAACAGCTGGAACATCCATTCCGGGAGAGGGGAGAAGTTATGCAAATCTTCCCACATCGTGACGTAGACGTGGGGGCGTGTTTAAACGAGGTGTTTTAGGAGGGCGTGGACGAGTCTTAACTTTTATAAAGAATATCTCTTTGGGTTTGAGACTTTAGTCTTTGCAACTTTAGGGATCTTATCTATTCACGAACAGCTTGTAACACTCCAAAGAGAAAAGAAAACTTGAAATCGCATCATATGACCCCTTTAATATTTTTTGTTCAAAAACGAATAACAGATTCTATTAATTGAGCCTTGCTGTTTGTGTGTTAATACTTCATCCACATATTAAGCATTCCTACTTTTTTAAATGAGTGAATCCTTTGTATGGTTGACTGACTCAAAGGCTGTGTTCGAAATGCCATACTACCATACTACTCTTACTATTTCTGCAGTATCCAGTATGTATGCTGTGCATAGTATGCACATTTTTTGTATGCATGTAATACCCGGATGACCTACTATATTCGCCAGAATCTGCTAAATATAACTCAAGTACACTGAAATCAGTACAGAAGCTGTTCGGAATGGCATACTACCATACTATATTGCAGTATGCTGTGTGTATACTGTGAATAGTATGTGCATTTTCTGTATGCATGAAATGCCCGGATTACCTGTTACATTGGCTGAAATTTGATGTATGCATCTGAAGACGCTGCATGGGATACAGGTTTCCCAGAACGCAATGCGCTCCATGTGATGTTTCATCTTCAAACGCGTGAGTGAACTGGAGGTGGGGAATAGTAATTATAAATGTAAGACTTGTATTTGTACGTATATACATGTAAACGACAAACTATCGCTGTGTATCTAAAAACAATATTGTTAGTAGGACATAAATTGTACTTTAATCTCTACAGCACGTTTCCGATCATCAAATGACGTCACCTTTATCTTTATAGCGCTTTATACAGTACAGATTCTTTCAAAGATATTAAATAATAATAATATTGCAGCAATATAATATATAAATAAAATGTATAAATAAAAATATTTCAATTATGCAAACAGAATTCAATTCCACTGTCAAGCAGCTCTAAAAAGAAATGGAGTGTATTACTCAAAGGACCAATTTGTTGGCAGAGGCTATTTACATTAACTCCGCCCACCAATGCCTGGCTGTGATTAACAGCACTGCAAAAGACACTTTCCTTCCGGAAGTATCAGTGGCGCAGCAAGTAAAACGTGAGCTCTTTGCTTTTGACGCAGTCGACCCGAGTTCGATCCTGGCTTTTGACAAACTCATGCTTCTCCTTTTCCCATCACATACCAGATCAGAAAGAAATTTATTTTCAATAAAAATTAAGTAAACATTTGAAAAGTGGAAATAAAACGCCGCAATAATACAGTGTTGTGTATGCTTTAGGTAGGTTTTTGTCCCAATAAAGTCAAGTAGGTATAACTGCAGACCGGAGATCTCCAAAATGGGGCGTGAACTCCAAAAGTGGGCAGAACCTCCAAAATGGGGCGGGGTCTCTTCG
>NW_015628766.1:78213-78563 GCF_001515625.1 Sinocyclocheilus rhinocerous | reverse complement strand
TATTGCATACTGTTTTATAATGTACTACAGTATTGAGGTATAAATATCTGCCACCTAACTACTATTTACACTCCTGTTGCTAAAGAAAATGCTGCTATTTTAGTGTAAACAGAATTGATCATTATTTGCACTTAGTGTAACTAGAATATATCATTTTTTAATATATCGCCACTTAGTGTAACTACCAAAATATCAATAAAGACAGCTCAGTGTTGATTTAGTTCTGTCCAATATGTAAAGTTAATCAATTATGAAATGAGTTCAATTGGGCAATATAGCATTGTTGACTAGTATGAAGCCTTATTAACAAGCCTTTGTAAAAAGAACAGTTAGCTCATTTGTTTCTAAGG
>NW_015628766.1:63374-77866 GCF_001515625.1 Sinocyclocheilus rhinocerous | reverse complement strand
GCTTTTGACGCAGTCGACCCGAGTTCGATCCTGGCTTTTGTCAAACTCATGCTTCTCCTTTTCCCATCACATACCAGATCAGAAAGAAATTTATTTTCAATAAAAATTAAGTAAATATTTGAAAAGTGGAAATAAAACGCCTCAATAATACAGTGTTGTGTATGCTTTAGGTAGGTTTTTGTCCCAGTAAAGTGGCATTCATCTAATACAATATATATATAATATGATAATTTACACTCAATTTAAATGTGGATGATTGTAGATGATGTACTACAGTATTGAGGTATAAATATCTGCCACCTAACTACTATTTACACTCCTGTTGCTAAAGAAAATGCTGCTATTTTAGTGTAAACAGAATTGATCATTATTTGCACTTAGTGTAACTAGAATATATCGCTTTTTAATATATCGCCACTTAGTGTAACTACCAAAAATATCAATAAAGACAGCTCAGTGTTGATTTAGTTCTGTCCAATATGTAAAGTTAATCAATTATGAAATGTGTTCAATTGGGCAATATAGCATTGTTTACTAGTATGAAGCCTTATTAGCAAGCCTTTGTAAAAAGAACAGTTAGCTCATTTGTTTCTAAGGTAACAACCTTGACAGCTGTGCTGAATTAATGTTCTGTGTTTGTCATGTGACAGCACTTAAGCATACTACTCTGAAACATTTATTGCTTATTGTATACTGTTTCACACACTATTCTTTAAAAAACTAGTAGGCAGTATGCACTGTGTACTGGGCAGTAAGCAGTAAGCAAGTATGCCATTTCGAACACAGCCAAAGACTGAAGAAATTTAGTAGGTTTAATCACCTGCTTGGCACCCCAAATAATTAGGTCAGTCCGTTATATAAAAAATGGCACCCCAGATGGGATTTAAATTGGATGAAGATTTTTTTTTAAGCTGTTATCATTTTTTATAGATATTTCTGCTACCCCTTCTGACATAGGGGATTTTATTATACAAGATGATAATATATTACCAGCACTGGATACTGGCATTCCTCACAAACCTAATTATTTACATAATTCTACTATCTGCCCTCCCTTTGATCCAGAAATTAATTCAGAATAAGGAAATGTTCCCCCAGTGGATATACCACAGATTTCCAGTTCCCTTTCAGTCAGTCACGTTCGACGTTACGTAAGTCGTGACTGACGAATTGGGATCTCGCCCGAGAGCGTGTCAGTGGGGGTTGCCATCCAGGCTGCTGAAACCTCGGCGAGCTGCAGCTGCCATTCTGCGGTCTCGCCGCGACCTCCCTGTGCGCTTCAGCGCTCTCTCTAAAAGAGTGTTTTTCCTTTCAAAAAAAGAGCAATTTCTAAAAGAGCTTCACGAGCGACGGGCGTCTTTTTAAAGATGGCTTCCCGCTCGTGCATTTCTGGATGTGGTCGCTTCCTGGCTTCATCTGATGGTCATGATCGCTGTGTCTCGTGCCTGGGCTTACAGCACGCTGACGCAGCGCTCATGGATGAGTCATGTTCTCAGTGCGGGAACATGACCATCGCGATGTTGTGGTCTAGATTCCTCCTCGTTAAACGGGGGGGGTATCCCCCTTGCCATGCCCCGCTCTAGCTCCTCCGGTTCTCGGAGGGCTACTTCGGTTCATGGTCAGGGAGACCTGAGGGTTACGGTGAGAGCTTCCCCGTCGAGTACGTCTCCGCGGGCCTCTCATTCCTCAAGCATGTCGCACCACCTGGGGTTTCCGGACGAGTGTGCTGGGTCCTCGGACAGGGCGGGGTCCAGCATCTTGTGCGGAGCACAGGCGGATGACAGGATGTCGATCGCTGCATCGGAGGGCGAGCTAGGCTCTGGAGATGAGGATTCGGCTGCGCTGCCACCGTCAGGTAGAGTGGCGTTGCCCGAGTCAGATCCAGAGCTGACCGCTATGCTTTCCCGGGCCGCCGAGAGTGTCGGGCTGCACTGGAGGCCTCCTCCTTCTCCCGAACGCTCGAGGCTGGATGATTGGTTCCTGGGGGCGCAGGCCGGGCGTCGGCAGCCGCCTCCGGTTCCATTCTTCCCGGAAGTGCATGAGGAGGTTACTAAGTCTTGGAAGGCACCTTTTTCTGCCCGAAACAGACTTGGTGCCTCCTCCGTCCTCACCACCCTCGACGGTGGGGCGGCCCAAGGGTATGTGGACATCCCTCCGGTTGAGCGCGCTATTGCCATGCAGCTCTGCCCGCAAAGCGCCGCCGCCTGGAGAGGTAGTCCACGCCTTCCGTCCAGGGCCTGTAAGTTCTCGTCCGCTCTGACGGCTAAGGCTTACAGTGCTGCTGGACAGGCTGCTTCAGCCCTCCACGCCATGGCCCTCCTGCAAGTCCACCAGGCCAAGGCGTTGAAGCAGCTGCACGAGGGTGGTGCTGACCCAGGTGTGCTGCAGGAACTGCGCACGGCGACGGACCTCGCGCTAAGGGCGACGAAAGTCACGGCGCAGGCCCTGGGTCAGACGATGTCCACATTGGTGGTCCAGGAGCGCCACCTATGGCTGACCTTGGCGGATATGAGGGAGGCCGACAAGCATCGCTTCCTGGACTCCCCGATCTCCCAGGCCGGCCTATTCGGCGAAGCGGTGGAGGGCTTTGCCCAACAGTTCTCCGCCGCGCAGAAGCAGACGGAGGCGTTTCGACACATCCTGCCCCGGCGGTCTGCTGCTGTCTGCACCCCACCGCCGGCTGCAGCCCCTCTGTCTGCTCGTCGCCGAGGGCGCCCTCCTGCGGCCTCCACCTCCGCTCCGGCGCGGCCACAACAGCAGCCTTCACAACGGCAGCAGCGTGGAGCTGGCCGCAGGAAACCGGCGCAGCCCGCCTCCGCCCCTGCCAAGCCCGTGAAGCGGCAGGGCAGGCGGCGTCCCTGAGACGGGCGACCCGGAGCTCTTGGATCCTGCTCTTCAGGAGATGGTGACCGCACCACTCCTTCCCCCGGAGGAGGGCCGGGTGGAGAATCTTATGTTTCCGTTTGTTTTTGTAGCCAGTGGTACCCAAAACTTCAATAAAAGAGCAGTTTCCTTTGCCTCCGGGTCCCAAGAGGGCGAGGATGGCGGTGCACGAGACCCTGTCTCCACACGGCCGTCCCCCTCTCCTTTCGCCGATGGGCAGCAGGGTCCGGTTCGGGGACGCTGTGCCTCCTCACGAGCCCCCTGCCCAGCTATGGAGCCAGGTAAGTGGTGCGCCGCGCACTCAGACCCCACCCTCGGACGCACGGCCTCCCGGGTTGGGTCCCTGTGTTCCACCTCGCTGCCCCACTGCAGGTACGTCGGTGGTTTCCCTGGTCCCGCTAGTTCGGTCGCTGGGGGCCTGGTTAGCGCTCCCCAGGCCGTCTCGCTGGCTCATGAGAACCATCAGACTCGGCTACGCGATTCAATTCGCCCGGCGCCCTCCCAAGTTCAGGGGCATTCGGTTCACCTCTGTGCTGGACAGAGATGCTCCTGTCTTGCGTGCAGAGATCGCGGTCCTGCTGGCGAAGGACGCGATACAGCCGGTCCCTCCAGCCGAGATGAGGTCGGGTTTCTACAGCCCGTACTTCATCGTACCCAAGAAAGACGGTGGGTTACGGCCGATCCTGGACCGGCGCGTACTGAACCGGGCCCTTCACAAGCTCCCATTCAGGATGTTGACGCAGAAATGCATCTTTCAATGCATCCGTCCTTTTGATTTGTTCGCAGTGATCGACCTCAAGGACGCGTACTTTCATGTCTCGATTCTCCCTCGACACAGACCGTTTCTCCGCTTTGTGTTCGAACAATTTCAGAGGCTCCTGGGGCATATGGCATCCGCAGCCGCTGTCACGCCGCTCGGGTTGCTTCATATGAGACCGCTTCAGCGTTGGCTTCACGACCGGGTCCCGAGATGGGCATGGCGACACGGCACTTACCGGGTTCCTGTTACCCCGTTCTGCCGTCAGACCTTCAGCCCGTGGGCAGATCTTGCCTTTCTTCGGACAGGGGTGTCCCTTGGGCAAGTATCCAGGCATGTTGTTGTGTCAACAGATGCCTCTGCCAGGGGCTGGGGTGCCATGTGCAATGGGAATGCAGCTGCGGGGCTCTGGTCGGGGCCCCGACTGCAGTGGCATATCAACTGCCTCGAGTTGCAAGCAGTATGGCTAGCTCTGCGCCGCTTCAAATCGCTGCTGCACGACAAGCATGTACTGGTCCGTACGGACAACACTGCGACCGTTGCGTACATCAACCACCAGGGCGGTCTACGCTCCCGTCGCATGTCGCAACTCGCCCGCCATCTCCTCCTCTGGAGTCAGAAGCAGCTTCGCGCCCTTCGCGCCGTTCACATCCCAGGCGAGCTCAATCGTGCAGCCGACGAGCTCTCACGTCAGCCGGGAGAATCGGGAGAATGGCGACTCCACCCCGAGACAGTCCAGCTGATTTGGAGACGCTTTGGGGACGCTCAGGTAGACCTGTTTGCCTCCCCGGACACATCCCATTGCCAGTTGTTTTACTCCCTGGCCGAGGGAACCCTCGGCACGGACGCACTGGCGTGCAGCTGGCCTCGGGGCCTACGCAAATATGCGTTTCCCCCAGTGAGCCTTCTCGCACAGACACTGTGCAAGGTCATGGCCCAGTCGGCCCAGTCGGACTTGGTTCCCCGAACTGATGCTCCTCGCGACAGCCCCTCCTTGGCAAAGGAGGGATCTGAGGAATCTCCTTTCTCAGAGAGGGGGCACCCTCTGGCACCCGCGTCCAGACTTGTGGAATCTCCACTTGTCTACTAGACACGCTTACAGGCTGAAGTGGAACCTGTTCGTCGATTGGTGCTCTTCCCGCCGGGAAGACCCCCGTAGATGCCCGATCAGGGTCGTGCTCTCTTTCCTGCAAGATGGGTTGGAGTGAAGGCTGTCTCCCTCCACCCTTAAAGTGTATGTTGCCGCCATTGCCGCGCATCACGAGGCAGTAGACGGTAAGTCTTTGGGGAAGCACGACTTGGTCATAAGGTTTCTCAGAGGGGCAAGGAGGTTAAATCCTCCGCGCCCTGACCTGTTACCCTCTTGGGATCTCCCCTCGGTCCTGACGGCCTTGAAGGAGGAGCCCTTCGAGCCTCTGCAGTCGGTAGAGCTTAAGTTTCTGTCGTTGAAGACAGTGCTCCTCACCGCATTGGCCTCGGTCAAGAGGGTAGGGGACCTGCAGGCATTCTCGGTCGACGATTCGTGCCTAGAATTCGGAACGGGTAACTCTCACGTTGTCCTGAGACCCCGGCCTGGATATGTGCCCAAAGTTCCCACCACGCCTTTTAGGGTGTAGAGCCCGTGTCCTCTCGTGTACTCGCCTCAGGTAGGCAGTAACACCGGACCCGCTCTGTGTCGATCACGCTTGCTGTGCCATTCCCCTTTAAGGACCGGATACGTGCGCTTTTCTACTTCTCAGTTCAGTTCCCCATGGCGAACCCTGTTGGAGTTCCTCCCGCACCCTCGAGCGAAAAACTGATGTGCGTTTGCACGCGCTCTCCTTTTATACCCGCGCTGCGGGGCGGGGTGCGCGTGGCGAAACACGCACGCCAACTGTCATTGGCTTGTTTAGTTTACACTCGAAGGTGATTGGGCTCTCGGGCGAGGTCCCAATTCGTCAGTCACGACTGACGTAACGTCTCCGTTCCCTCCTACAGGGAACGAGGGTTACACAAGTAACCGAGATGTTCTCTTCAAAACCCACCTCCCACTTCAACAAATCTTATAACCCATTCTTTAATTGATATGGAATTGTGTCATGATACTGCACTTTCCCCTCCTTTACTACCAAGCTTTGTGGACCTTCCCCAACACAGAGAAGTCTATGTCAAATAATTTGATGATTCCAACATTATATCTAACCAAGGAAAAATCCAGAATCTCCTTGCTCAAACCTTCACAAAAATTAAAGCGGAGCAACAGAACGTCAAAGGAGAGCTTTTGAATACCTTGAAAACAATAAATCAAGATTTGACACTGTTGTATGTTGAAGGGCAGAAGGAATTGCAAAAATCAATAAGCAATTGGAATATCATCAAACTCAGAATTCTGCTAGCATTAATTGGCGATTGGAAAGTTTCCATAACCAGGCTCTAAGGGACACTGAAACCATTATAAGGCCCCTTAGTACTGCTATTGAAAACCTTTGGACTGAACTTAATGCTCAAACTCAGCAAGGGAATGCTGTTTCTCAGGACTTGGCTTCCCTGAAGTCCAGCATGCACTATGCCCAAGTGATTGCCATCCATTCCTCCATCCAGTATTATCTTCAGCTTAAACTTCCCCTGTGACTACTGCACATGATGTTTCAAGGGAATCGTATCCCTTACAGTCCACCATGCAGCCAGGGAGCTCAAGGAGGCTTTTACCTGGAGACATCAGTCGAAGATATGTGGGAAATAGTCCTATTAAGCTAGAATTCCCTTCATTTGTTCGGAAAAATTATGACCCAGATCCCTTAACTTACACTGAAAAGTGCCATCATTTTATAGCCTTGGTCTTTCTATCAAATGAAGAACTGATGACCAGCCTTCGAAATGTGCTGCATGGGACTGCCCGAGGTTGTTGGGATGTAGCCCGAGGGTCCATTCATACCTGGACAGAGTTTGAGACTATCTTTCTTTCAGCATTTTTGTCTGAAGATTATGGGGATGAATTGGCATAAAGAGTTTGTAATCGAATACAAGTAAAAAATTTAAGTATAAGAGACTTTGCATATATGTATCATTCTCTTTGCATATGATGGAAGCCTGAAATTGATGAGGAAGAAGTAATCAAACTCATCTTGAAAAACATCAGCTTCGACGTAGATTTTCTTCTGTGGATGAACTGGTTAATCTAGGACAACAATTAGAAAAAGATAAAGAAAATCAACAACAATATGAACAACGTAAATGTTTCACGAGCAAAGTAGCTTTAAATGTAGATAGCCAGAGTCAGCAAATTTTAGTTAAACCAGAAGAAGATAGAACTCGACAATTTTTCTGTTGGAAATGCAAAGGATCACACTCACAATCACATGCCAGCACCCTAATACTCAAAAGAATAAATAATTCTCGAAAGGTCCAAATGCTGCTGCTAGGGATGCACATGTTCCTCAGAATCGTCCTACAGTAAGTACTTTAACACAGAAAAGATATTCTAAAACAAATGATAATAATGCTGATTACCAAAAAATATATAGAACCCCTATATTGGCCACTGGTAATTCCTAGTCCTCACCAGCTAGTAGTTCCACTAACTTTACACCAATGCTATTGTGGATACATGATCTTCTTTTACACTTCTCTATGAAAAACTTTGGAAAAATGTAAAAAATCCAGAGGAAGAATTGAAAGTTTGGAAAGAATGACCCTTGTACCTGACAGACGGTGAAGCAAAGCAAAAACTTGGGTGAACTGATAGTTCCAGCAGCACAGTCGTCACTGGGTGTTGTCTGATAAAATGTTTGCTTTTCCCGCTGTTCAATTCAATATCAGTTCAAATGTATTTGTTTTATTTATTTCACAAATGAACAGTTCAAGATACTTGATTTTCTGGGACTTGGTTTTCTGTTTCCGAGTGTGTTACAGATGTATCCACCAACACCCATAGGTTCAAACCCTATGAAAAAGACAGGTTTACCTTCAATGATGGCATTCCAAAACTTCATGACTGGGGACCTGAACAGCAAGTTTCCTTAATAACAACTGTAGCCCCAACACCATTGTCTCCTAATCCTTCTGAGGAAGGAATACTGCAGGTAGTTAAAAATTCTCAGTTGGAAGAAAATGAAAAACTGACGTTCATGGAACAGCTACGACAAAATTTTGATGTGTGTACAGCAAAACTGGGCCATACCAAGTTGTTGAACCAAAAGATTTTTCTCACCCAGGATATGCCTGTGAAACAGAAGCCTGACAAGGTTTTGCTAAGCAGAAAATAATGAAGGAACTAACTGAAGAAATGTTGGCTACGGGAGTGATCGTGCCCTCTTCTTCAGCTTGGGCTTCATCTGTAGTCCTAATCCCAAATAAATCGGGAGGCTTACAATCATGTGTTGATTACAGAAAATTAAATGATGTTACTTACAGTGATGCCTATCCCTTACCCACAATTCAGGAAATTCTAGAATCCCTAGCAGGCGCTGCCATTTATATAGCGCTTTATACAATACAGATTGTGTCAAAGCACCTTTAAAGTGTTAAACAGGAAAAACGTGTTCTGATAATGCAAAAGGACAAAAGAAAACAGTCAGTTTTTTCAGTTCGTCGTAGAGGTCATCTCTAGGTGCTGATCTACGATCTGGAATGGATACAGACTCGATCCAGGTGACTGCAGTGACCATCTGATCTGGATACAGACTGGATCTAGGTGGCTACGGTGACCTTGGAATAAGAATGAAACAGACTAATATTAGCATAGATGTCAATCTTCTTACGATGTAACAAGAACATCGGGTGTTATGGGAAGTGTTCCCGGTTCCAGTTTGTTGGGATGTAGCCCGAGGGTCCATTCATACCTGGACAGAGTTTGAGACTATCTTTCTTTCAGCATTTTTGTCTGAAGATTATGGGGATGAATTGGCATAAAGAGTTTGTAATCGAATACAAGTAAAAAATTTAAGTATAAGAGACTTTGCATATATGTATCATTCTCTTTGCATATGATGGAAGCCTGAAATTGATGAGGAAGAAGTAATCAAACTCATCTTGAAAAACATCAGCTTCGACGTAGATTTTCTTCTGTGGATGAACTGGTTAATCTAGGACAACAATTAGAAAAAGATAAAGAAAATCAACAACAATATGAACAACGTAAATGTTTCACGAGCAAAGTAGCTTTAAATGTAGATAGCCAGAGTCAGCAAATTTTAGTTAAACCAGAAGAAGATAGAACTCGACAATTTTTCTGTTGGAAATGCAAAGGATCACACTCACAATCACATGCCAGCACCCTAATACTCAAAAGAATAAATAATTCTCGAAAGGTCCAAATGCTGCTGCTAGGGATGCACATGTTCCTCAGAATCGTCCTACAGTAAGTACTTTAACACAGAAAAGATATTCTAAAACAAATGATAATAATGCTGATTACCAAAAAATATATAGAACCCCTATATTGGCCACTGGTAATTCCTAGTCCTCACCAGCTAGTAGTTCCACTAACTTTACACCAATGCTATTGTGGATACATGATCTTCTTTTACACTTCTCTATGAAAAACTTTGGAAAAATGTAAAAAATCCAGAGGAAGAATTGAAAGTTTGGAAAGAATGACCCTTGTACCTGACAGACGGTGAAGCAAAGCAAAAACTTGGGTGAACTGATAGTTCCAGCAGCACAGTCGTCACTGGGTGTTGTCTGATAAAATGTTTGCTTTTCCCGCTGTTCAATTCAATATCAGTTCAAATGTATTTGTTTTATTTATTTCACAAATGAACAGTTCAAGATACTTGATTTTCTGGGACTTGGTTTTCTGTTTCCGAGTGTGTTACAGATGTATCCACCAACACCCATAGGTTCAAACCCTATGAAAAAGACAGGTTTACCTTCAATGATGGCATTCCAAAACTTCATGACTGGGGACCTGAACAGCAAGTTTCCTTAATAACAACTGTAGCCCCAACACCATTGTCTCCTAATCCTTCTGAGGAAGGAATACTGCAGGTAGTTAAAAATTCTCAGTTGGAAGAAAATGAAAAACTGACGTTCATGGAACAGCTACGACAAAATTTTGATGTGTGTACAGCAAAACTGGGCCATACCAAGTTGTTGAACCAAAAGATTTTTCTCACCCAGGATATGCCTGTGAAACAGAAGCCTGACAAGGTTTTGCTAAGCAGAAAATAATGAAGGAACTAACTGAAGAAATGTTGGCTACGGGAGTGATCGTGCCCTCTTCTTCAGCTTGGGCTTCATCTGTAGTCCTAATCCCAAATAAATCGGGAGGCTTACAATCATGTGTTGATTACAGAAAATTAAATGATGTTACTTACAGTGATGCCTATCCCTTACCCACAATTCAGGAAATTCTAGAATCCCTAGCAGGCGCTGCCATTTATATAGCGCTTTATACAATACAGATTGTGTCTTATAGTGTTAAAAGTGTTAAACAGGAAAAACGTGTTCTGATAATGCAAAAGGACAAAAGAAAACAGTCAGTTCGTCGTAGAGGTCTAGGTGCTGATCCACCATCTGGTCTGAATATGTACTGGACAGTGACTGCAGTGACCATCTGATCTGGATACAGACTGGATCTAGGTGGCTACGGTGACCTTGGAATAAGAATGAAACAGACTAATATTAGCATAGATGTCAATCTTCTTACGATGTAACAAGAACATCGGGTGTTATGGGAAGTGTTCCCGGTTCCAGTTGACCTAATTAATGCAGCCTAACAATACTTACTACAGAAATGCGATAGTGTATTATGTTTATGCCAGTTTAAAGAGATGGGTTTTTAATCTAAATTTAAAATGACAAGAGTGTGTCTGTTTTCTGAACAACGCTTGGTAGATTGTTCCAGAGTTTGGGCGCTAATAGGAAAAGGATCTGCCACCTGCAGTTGATTTTGATATTCTAGGTATTATCAAATGGCCAGAGTTTAAAATTTTCCAATATTTCAGGAGCTCTGGCTTCCAGTAAACATTGGACTATGGTGGCTGGTGTCTCTATTTTAACGTTTCATACAATAGAATCGCCAATAACAATACTCAAAAGAATAAATAATTCTCGAAAGGTCCAAATGCTGCTGCTAGGGATGCACATGTTCCTCAGAATCGTCCTACAGTAAGTACTTTAACACAGAAAAGATATTCTAAAACAAATGATAATAATGCTGATTACCAAAAAATATATAGAACCCCTATATTGGCCACTGGTAATTCCTAGTCCTCACCAGCTAGTAGTTCCACTAACTTTACACCAATGCTATTGTGGATACATGATCTTCTTTTACACTTCTCTATGAAAAACTTTGGAAAAATGTAAAAAATCCAGAGGAAGAATTGAAAGTTTGGAAAGAATGACCCTTGTACCTGACAGACGGTGAAGCAAAGCAAAAACTTGGGTGAACTGATAGTTCCAGCAGCACAGTCGTCACTGGGTGTTGTCTGATAAAATGTTTGCTTTTCCCGCTGTTCAATTCAATATCAGTTCAAATGTATTTGTTTTATTTATTTCACAAATGAACAGTTCAAGATACTTGATTTTCTGGGACTTGGTTTTCTGTTTCCGAGTGTGTTACAGATGTATCCACCAACACCCATAGGTTCAAACCCTATGAAAAAGACAGGTTTACCTTCAATGATGGCATTCCAAAACTTCATGACTGGGGACCTGAACAGCAAGTTTCCTTAATAACAACTGTAGCCCCAACACCATTGTCTCCTAATCCTTCTGAGGAAGGAATACTGCAGGTAGTTAAAAATTCTCAGTTGGAAGAAAATGAAAAACTGACGTTCATGGAACAGCTACGACAAAATTTTGATGTGTGTACAGCAAAACTGGGCCATACCAAGTTGTTGAACCAAAAGATTTTTCTCACCCAGGATATGCCTGTGAAACAGAAGCCTGACAAGGTTTTGCTAAGCAGAAAATAATGAAGGAACTAACTGAAGAAATGTTGGCTACGGGAGTGATCGTGCCCTCTTCTTCAGCTTGGGCTTCATCTGTAGTCCTAATCCCAAATAAATCGGGAGGCTTACAATCATGTGTTGATTACAGAAAATTAAATGATGTTACTTACAGTGATGCCTATCCCTTACCCACAATTCAGGAAATTCTAGAATCCCTAGCAGGCGCTGCCATTTATATAGCGCTTTATACAATACAGATTGTGTCAAAGCACCTTTAAAGTGTTAAACAGGAAAAACGTGTTCTGATAATGCAAAAGGACAAAAGAAAACAGTCAGTTTTTTCAGTTCGTCGTAGAGGTCATCTCTAGGTGCTGATCTACGATCTGGAATGGATACAGACTCGATCCAGGTGACTGCAGTGACCATCTGATCTGGATACAGACTGGATCTAGGTGGCTACGGTGACCTTGGAATAAGAATGAAACAGACTAATATTAGCATAGATGTCAATCTTCTTACGATGTAACAAGAACATCGGGTGTTATGGGAAGTGTTCCCGGTTCCAGTTGACCTAATTAATGCAGCCTAACAATACTTACTACAGAAATGCGATAGTGTATTATGTTTATGCCAGTTTAAAGAGATGGGTTTTTAATCTAAATTTAAAATGACAAGAGTGTGTCTGTTTTCTGAACAACGCTTGGTAGATTGTTCCAGAGTTTGGGCGCTAATAGGAAAAGGATCTGCCACCTGCAGTTGATTTTGATATTCTAGGTATTATCAAATGGCCAGAGTTTAAAATTTTCCAATATTTCAGGAGCTCTGGCTTCCAGTAAACATTGGACTATGGTGGCTGGTGTCTCTATTTTAACGTTTCATACAATAGAATCGCCAATAACTAGGGCACTTTCATCAGGTTTCTCAGTGGGTGCATCACTGAATGGGGAGAACCTGTTTAATGTTTTGATCAGAACGGAAGCGCAAGTGTTTTGTCCCGCGACTATGCTGCCTCACAGTCACTCAATCGCCCTGCTGCAGGGGCTCTGCAACTGGAACCGACTTATGTACAGGACTTGTAAGCTAGTCACACCCTAAGCTGTATCTAAGGCCCTCCCATTCTTACTATCCCCAATTAAAATTTGGATGTGTGTCTCTAGTTCTGAAATCTTCTGTCAGCCTAACTATTTCCCTGCATTTATGTGAATCCCTCACCGCTGACAAAGAAGGCTACACTATACATATGGCAAGCAATGCAAGTGACAATAACAGGAGAAGAAGCCATTACTCACCGTGTTTGTTGAATTATTCTTACATCCCACAGTTGTTTGATGAACACGTGAAAAAACGGGTCGAGAGAGAGAAAAGAAACAGAATAAGAGATAAAAGAAACAGTAGGCATGCATGCCAAGCTAACAGGCAAATGGAATGCTAACGCGCTGTGCTAGCCGTTTAGATTAAATAGCGAATGGTGTCAAATTAATTTGATATATAATATCAGAAATATGGTGAGAATTCAGTTATATTTTAGCAGTTTAAACAGCAGAGAGTCATAGTAAGAATCCAACAGAAAAACAAAGCTACACGGAGCTACAATAGCAAACCACTCAGCTTAACCAGTTTACCACTCAGCTAACCACTCATCTTATATTCTAAGCTGAACTCGTTTGAGGCTGAAAAATAATTAAATTGTTGAAAAGTTTTTTAACGGAGACTGTGTTAGGAGATCTCAGAGGAAAAATCTGTTTTTATAATAATAATAATAATAATAATAATAATAATAATAATAATAATAATAATAATAATAATAATAATAATAATAATAATAATAATAATAATAATAATAATAATAATAATAATAATAATAATAATAATAATAATAATAATAATAATAATAATAATAATAATAATAATAATAATAATATTAATAATAAAGTACAGCGTTTTCTTTACTCAAAAAGAAAAGAAAAAAAGAGAGATCTGGTAACATTAGCCTATAACCCCCTGAGACGTTCTCTCACCACCAGAGGTCACCCGCTCTCCACATGGACTCTCACACTACACAGACTGTTTCACATCACCCTGGACTACATTTCCCATGCTTCATTGCACTAATCACAAGCTCACCTGAATCCAATCACACACAGCTGCTACCAATAACACACCTTATATAAATCAGTCTCACACCACCATTCTACGCCGAGTATTGTTTAGTGTTTATCTCTCATCTAGTGATAGCTACTTTACGGAGCCATTCCAAGTTTCTGAATCTAGTATCGCCTTGTTCTTAGTCTGTTTACCCGTGTCTTGATCCTTGCCTGTTATCTCGTTTTGTCTGATCTCTGCCTGCTCTGAAGTTTATAGCCTGTTTTGGAATTACCCTTTGCCTTGCTGTTTCGGACTGTGTTTGCACCTCGCCTGGACTCTAGCTCGTCTTGTGGATACCCCGTTTGCCACTGGCCAGGTATGGACATTGCAAAACTGTTATTAGCCCTCAAACAGGGCACACGATCGCTCGAGGACTATATTCAAGAGTATCTGAACTTTGCTTATTTTTCTGATCTGCCAGACTGTGTACTCATAGACTTCTTTTGTGAGGGCATTAATCAGCCGCTCAAATCACGTTTAATCCGTGAAGGTCCCCGCTCATCTCTCAGTCAGTTTATGGACTATGCTTTGTTGACTGTTGGTTCAACGTTCACTGTGGGTGTCGTGGAGGAACGCAACCCCGCACTCACTCGTGTAATGGCAGCCACACTAGAGCACGCTCACAAAATGGCGGACACAAAAGCGCCCCGTTATGTCACAGCTGCCAATCCTGAATCAAGTCAAGTCACGACTGATTTTCCTGAGTCAACTCAAGTCACGGTTGATCTTCATGAGTCAAGTCACAGCTGATCTTCCTGAGTCAAGTCTAGTCACAGCTGATCTTCCAGAGTCTTGTCACATCACAGCTGATCATCCAGAGTCTTGTCACA
>NW_015628766.1:61459-62943 GCF_001515625.1 Sinocyclocheilus rhinocerous | reverse complement strand
TGAACTCTCTGCCTATTCTGAACCAGCCGAGAAGGCCATCTCTGAACTCTTGTCCTGTTCTGAACCAGCCATGGGGGTTGATTGTGAACTGTCTGTCACAGCCAAAAACTCTGCCTTTGAACCCTTAACCCTACCTGTCATGAGCCCAGAAACTATTAATTCACCCCATGTCCTTCCCGTTAACCCTGTCACTGCTATAAAGATTATTCAGGAACTCTCTGCTTGTTCTGTTTCCCCAAGTGTTTCTAATTCTGAACTATCTGTCTTGCCAGTCTCAGTCAAGGAGTTAAATAATGAACGGTCTGTCCACACAGTGTCAACCCATGAATCTGTTCCTGAATTGTCTGTCTGTCCACTAATTTCAAGTAATATGTCTGATTTTGAACCATCTGTCTGTCTAGCCAATCCAGTTCCATCAATCCTCGTGATTCTGATTCGTGTGTCAATGTGTCTGATGATGTTCCTGTCTGTCCAGTTTTCACCAATGACCCTGTGTGTGAACTGTCAACTCAACCAGTGTTTGCCAATGATTCCAATGTTGAACTGTCTGCCAGTGAGGTCCCAGTTAACTTATCTGATGTTATGCCAGCTGCCAATTCTGTTTCAGTCAATGAGCCTGTTTATGAACTGTCTGTCTGTTCAGTTACATTTAATGGACCCAATTACGAACTATCTGCCTTGCCAGTTTCAGTACATGAGTTTAATTACAAACTGTCTGCCCCTCCGGTTCTCCCTAATGTATCTGATTTTGAACTGTCTGTCCCTGTCTAGCCAATCCAGTTCCCATCAATCCTCGTGATTCTGATTCGTGTGTCAAGTCTGATGATGTTCCTGTCTGTCCAGTTTTCACCAATGACCCTGTGTGTGAACTGTCAACTCAACCAGTGTTTGCCAATGATTCCAATGTTGAACTGTCTGCCAGTGAGGTCCCAGTTAACTTATCTGATGTTATGCCAGCTGCCAATTCTGTTTCAGTCAATGAGCCTGTTTATGAACTGTCTGCATGTCCAGGTTCGGTCATTGAGCATGTTTATGATCTGTCTGTCTGTTCAGTTACATTTAATGGACCCAATTACAAACTATCTGCCTTGCCAGTTTCAGTACACGAGTTTAATTACAAACTGTCTGCCCCTCCGGTTCTCCCTAATGTATCTGATTTTGAACTATCTGTCCGCCCCATTATCTTTAAGGAGACCAAACCCTTTGTGTTGCCTGCCTCGGTACTTGGGGCCGTGAATACTCTGTGTTGTCTGTCTCTGCTCTTCCTAGGTCTCAGTCTCGGCCATGGTCTCCTGATCAGTCTGCTCCGCCGTGGTGGTCTTCTGTTCTGCTCTAGCGGGCTTCTGCTCCGTCTGCTCTGCCCTGGTGGGCTTCTGCTCCGTCTGCTCCGCCCTGGTGGGCTTCTGCTCCATCTGTTCCGCCCTGGAGGTCTTCTGCTCCGCCCTGGTGAGCTTCTGCTCTGTCTGCTCCGGCCTGGTGGTCTT
>NW_015628766.1:59903-60486 GCF_001515625.1 Sinocyclocheilus rhinocerous | reverse complement strand
GGTCGGCTTCTGTCTCGTCTGCTCCGCCCTGGTGGGCTTCTGTCCAGTCTGCTCCGTCGTGGTGGTCTTCTGCTCTGTCTGCTCCACCCTGGTTCTCTGCTCCGCCCTGGCTTCCTGCTTCGCTGGTTCGGCCTTGTTGCTCTGCTCTGCCAACTCTGCCTGAGTCCCCGGTCTCTCCACTTCCACGTGGACCTGGCCCTCCGTCCCGCCTCCGCTCCACAGCGGGGGGCATGTCACAAATCCGGTCTATAAACTTCCGTTCTCTCACCACCAGAGGTCACCCGCTCTCCACATGGACTCTCACACTACACAGACTGTTACACATCACCCTGTACTACATTTCCCATGCTCCATTGCACTAATCACAAGCTCACCTAAAACCGATCACACACAGCTGCTACCAATAACACACACTATATAAATCAGTCTCACACCACCATTCAACGCCGAGTATTGTATGCGCATATCGCTAGTCAGTGATAGCTACGTTACGGAGCCATTTCGTTAGCCATTGTTTATTTCCAAGTCCTAGTCTTAGTCTAGTTTTGCCTTGCCTGTTTTCCGGTCCTTTGACTATTGCTCG
>NW_015628766.1:40366-59800 GCF_001515625.1 Sinocyclocheilus rhinocerous | reverse complement strand
GCCTGGACTCTAGCTCGTCTTGTGGATTCTCCGTGTGCCTCGCCCTCAGGATTACGTTCGCCGGAGATCGACCACGCCCGTTTACTGGACTACTCTTGTGTCTTGCCCTCAATATACCTGTTTGCCATTGTTTGACCCATGCCTGTTATGACCACGTCTCTGTCTAATAAAAGCCTGCAGATGGATCCGCACGTCTCACGTCTCACTCACCCTGTAACAGATGCATTGTTAAAAAAAACACTTGTATAAGATTGGGTTTTGAGAGTAAAAAAAAAAACATAAGTCGCGACTCACGCCACATTTTATTAGCCCTATTAGCCTACATTCCGAAATAATGAAGGCTAAAATGCCTGTAGGCTAAAGCAAAATGTTTACAAACATTATAAACAAAGTTATTAGTTTCTCTCCAAAACAAATACTCTAAAGTTTAAGCTATAAAAACGTAAATCCAAAAACAAATTAATTTAAGGTGAAACTGATGCCTACCTCTCTCATTCGGCACGAATCCAAATGTTTCCATATTCGCAACGTATCTGGATGCTAAAATACTATTTATTATATAGGCTTTGTACTTTCATCGACGTAAAACATCATCCTTCACATCGGCTATATCAGCACAGTGAGGCGCGGTCACGCTGAATGCAACAAATTTTGTACAACGGAGCAGTGTAACTTTTTATTTGTTTCCACATGGACTCTCACACTACACAGACTGTTACACATCACCCTGTACTACATTTCCCATGCTCCATTGCACTAATCACAAGCTCACCTAAAACCGATCACACACAGCTGCTACCAATAACACACACTATATAAATCAGTCTCACACCACCAAGTGAGGCGCGGTCACGCTGAATGCAACAAATTTTGTACAACGGAGCAGTGTAACTTTTTATTTGTTTCTTTAACTGTATTTTATTTTGATATTGAACAGGCTGCAGTGTAGCAAAAATATGTTGTGTGTGCGCCTGAGGCACCGGCCCGAAGTCATACCAACGCTGGTTGGTTATACAGATAGAAGCAAGACATTATTCAAAGCTGTTAAGCTTATACAAAATAAATAAAACTAAAGCTTTTGCAAAATAAAGAAAACTACTTTCCGCTGTCTCATTTTCCTTTCCAAGAACTTTGGAATGCGTCACAATGAACCGTAACTCAGCACATTTTTTTCTTACGTTTCGTTAATCTTTCAATGATTTAAGTGAAATATATTTAGGTGATTGGTTGACAGCAAATTTCAAATATTAAATGGAACGATAAAATAACGTTATTAACATGTTAATGGCCATTGTAAGAGCCAATTTTATATGTCAATAATTTGTATATAACAACTGTTTGCTTAGAGTGTTGATTTGCAAGTAATGACCTAAAGTATAACTTCTGTAACTTTCTCTATCACGGCTGAGATCCTTTGATGGCGTTTGGATTACACACACTACGGATTATCTGTTCGGACTTTGGTGAACTTTCACCGTTTTTTTTTTGTACGTTTTGGGGATATTATTGGACTTTGGATATTATTGAACTTTGCAAAGAATTACTTGTCAGAAATGCTCACTAAAGCATCCAACCATCCTTCATCTCCCAGAAAGGAAGCCAGCACTTCCAAGATTTCAGGATGGAGAAAGCTCCACAACTATCACCGAGTCATGTACCGTAACCAGCGAAACTTGTGGCTGTACTGGGGCTGGTAATTTAGTGTGCTCGTTGGCCATTGTACCAGTCAGAGTTAAGTCCAAAAAGGGCAATCATGAGGTTATGACCTACGCCTTCTTAGACCCGGGAAGTTCTGCGACATTTTGCACAGAACAGCTAATGAAGGAACTAAGGCTAACTGGTAGGAAAACAAACATCCTGCTGTGTACTATGGGACAGGAAAGGTCTGTTAGTACACACGTTTTCACTGAGCTGGAAATAAGTGGACTGAATGAGAATAATTTTGTGGATCTCCCTCAAGTTTTCTCACAAAAGGAGATTCCAGTTAAAAGAGAAAACATTCCGCAACAGAAGGATATTAAGAAATGGAAGTACCTTGAAGAGGTGCGTCTTCCTCAGATTGATGCAGGTATTGGCTTACTAATAGGAACAAATGTACCCAAGATTCTTGAGCCTTGGAAAGTTATCAACAGTAGAGGAGATGGACCTTTTGCTGTCAAGACCATCCTGGGCTGGATTGTAAATGGACCTTTGGAGAGAGAGAACATCCAAACTAACAGAGACACAGGATGGCCACAGGTGATGGCAAACAGGATTTCAGTGGTAAGTCTGGAGAACCTAATTCAACAGCAAATGAGTTATGATTTTCCTGAGTGTAAGCAAGCTGAAAAATTGGAAATGTCCATAGAGGATAGGCAGTTTATGGAGTCAGTATCACAGTCCATAGAGCTTGTTGATGGACATTACTGCATTGACCTTCCATTGAAGAAAAGGGATGTAGTTTTTCCCAACAACTATGTTGTTGCTTCTCTGCGCGCTCAATTTCTGAAAAGGAAATTCAAAAAAAAATTGGATTTCCACAAGGACTACTGTAGTTCGAACCAACTGGATTTTGTAATTTTGTGTTTTGATTAAACTCGCATTTTGTTACGGACTTTTGACTGACTTCTGTGACGAGTAAGAAACTATTTTTTCCTGCCACTTTAAGTTAATCCAGTACTTTGCATCTACAGCCATTTCAAATGTTCGATTCTGTTCGGAACTATACAATTTGATTTTGTTTCTGTTTCTGGTTCTGTTCCTGTCAAAATTTCGTTCGTTTCCGGTTTTCGTTTTCGTTCCTTGAACCGGTTCAGAGCCCTGATCTTGAATTAAAAAATGATAGGGTTTGGTTACGTTCTCACTCCCTTTCTAAAGCAGAAAATAAGTTCTCAGCCAAACTTGCACCAAAGTCCTTATAGGATTATACATCGGATGGGTCGTAATTGAAAAGACAGGAGAGGGTTTGCGTACTATACATGGATCTCAACTAAAACCCTGTTATCCCACAGCAAAAGACCTGGAAGACATTCACCACCGTAAATTAATAGACCTTTTTAAAGAGGAATTCCTGGGATTTTCAGACCTCAACAATAAGCCTGTAACCTAATTGTTTTGCTTTTTGCAAGGAGAAGGGAGTGTGACACATGGTGGGCTGAGTAACATGATATCCTGAGTCACATGATGTTCTGGTGCACATGGCTTAAGATATTTTGAACGTTCAGTTCAGGGCAATGCCTTTTGCAGTGGAAAGAAGTGGGAAGTTAATCCCTGCATATTCCCAAAAATATGTGAGGTAGAATGATCAGTTCATTGATTACCTTGAGATTTTATGAACCTTTTTGGAAGTTTTCTGGATGTTCACAGAGAAAACTACTGATGGTTCAACTAACAATGGACAGCAGAGACGGCTGTCACGCTGTGGTGGCTGCAATGAAGCACACGATGAAGAATACAAATTCAACTATATTTAATTCAGGAATACTCAGTAACAATTCACATAAGAAAGAAGACCGAATACAGAGCAAAGAGAACTAGTTTAAATACACAGACTGAAACAGGTATGTGCTAATCAGAAACCATAGCAACTAATAACCAAAGGGAGCACAGGCAAATGGGCACAGGGAAAATGAAACACAATGACAATTACTTCATTTAAAAAAGCAGACACTTCAAGCTTTCTATAGATATGTTTTTCATGTCTGTGTGTTCAGTATTCGCTGAGTATTGGTTAATTTTTGTGACGCGTTTCAGGAAGAAGTTCACGGAGACCGCAACGGCAGAAAGCGCACCCTGTTTGTTTTCTTTATTTTACAAAAGCACAGCGTTCTGTTGTTGTTATGAGTGTACACAAATAGAAGTGGACCCTTTACAGATTCAAATGATGTATTGCTCTTATCTGCAAGATAAAAAATGACAGAGTAATTTAAGTTAATTTCAGCGTTATCAGGAAAAAATGCCACAAAACGCGCCGGCGCGTTCGTCGACTCCAGCGGGTTAAAGTGGTAAATATAGGAGGAATATATCGAAGCCATTTATATGTGCCAAACTTCCTGCTGCCAGCTGATGCCGCTATGACTATAATTTGATATTGGTGTGTAGATGTCTTCAGGCCAGGACGTTTATCAAACATGTGAACTTTAGTGCAGATTGGACATTGCGTATTTTAGTGAGAGTAAAACATGACATATCATGTTGCCGGCTGGTGGCACTATGATTATAACTAAATATTAGCCTTTAGATGTCATCAGCCCAGGACTCTTATCAAACAAGAAATTTGGGGCAGATTGGATATTGCATGTTTTCTGATTGCTAGTGTGATGGACCCACCTCTGATGTCGGTGCGAGCTGCAGGCATCCCGGTAACGTCAGCGCTCTCAAGCCCCGCCATCTTCGAGGTCATGCCACACTCTGCTGCCCTTCCTGTGATGGCGGTCGCCATTTTGAGCGTGTGGGCTGCACACTGCGCTCCAGAGTCCTCTTCTATCCATGAATCTGCCTCAGAGGCCTCTCCTGTCTATGAATCTGCCCCAGAGACCTCTCCTGCCTATGAGTCTGCTCCAAAGGCCTCTCCTTGTGGAAATTTTTATTTTAGTGTGTAAACAATCGTAAAAAACTGTAATACATTCGTGGATTCACTTAAACATTCATCATGACTGAACTGAGGGGATTCTGGCTGTAACTTAATTTGCGTGAGTGTAATGTGGTGTTTTGTTTCATGTTCATGTTTTCCATGTCTTTTATTTTGTAATTGTTTCATGCTGTCAGTGTCATGCTTCCCTTGCCCTCATGTATCTCTGCCTTGTGTATGTGTCATGTTCTGATTGGTAGTCCTAGTCATGTGTCTTGTTTCCCATTGGTTTGTTCTTGTCATGTGACCTGTATTGTTTGCTATAAGTAGCCATGTTCCCATAGTCTTCGTCGTGTATTTATGTTGTAACCTGCTGTCGGTGAGTCTAGTCTGTTCATGCCACATCAAGTCTGTTCATGTCAAGTCAAGTCAAGTCTGTTCATGCCTCGTCAAGTCTGTTCATGCCTCGTCAAGTCTGTGTATCTTGTTTGGATCACTGTAAATAAAACTGCACTTGGGTTCTCACTTCAACTCACCTTCAGTGGATGATTCGTTACACTGTTATAACATAGTTGAGAATAATCTTTATACAAAGTTTGGTAAAAAAAATCCTGAAAACTAAAAAAGTATTGGTGATTTTAAAAAAATCAGTTGTTTTTGCCTATGCATGTTCATTCATGTCTTATTTTTTTAAAGAAATTGAGTCCCGATGTCCTCTACCAAGGACGTAGCATAACTTATGAATGAAATATCATTTTTTAATTTGTTAAAAAAAATGTTTAATGCTCTAAACAATGTAAAGACATCAAAAAATACAATTTTTTTCCTAAAATGTTTTGCCGAGTCTTAAGAGGTTAATGGCATGCTTTAGCACACAATGGCATATTTTACTATGCTGCTAATAGTGCATCACAGTGTTAAACATGTCACTCCCTGTTGCCAGTAGGTGGCGCTATGATTATAACCTAATATGGGCATGTAGATGTCTTCAGGCCAGGACTCTTATCAAACATGTCAAGTTTGGGGCAGATTGGACATTGTATGCCTGAGTTACAGCAACTTGCTTTTTCATGGCATTAATAGCATGCTTTAGCACTTAGTAAGTGTTGCTAACATGTTTGAGCATGTTTCTAGTATTGTTAGTGTGTTGCCAATAGTGCCAGTGTTAAACATGTCACTTCTTGTTGACAGTAGGTGGCACTATGACTATAACTGAATATTGGCATGTTGGTGTGTTCAGGCCAGGACTCTTATCAAACATGTTAAGTTTGGGGCAGATTGGACATTGCATGCCTGAGTTACAGCAACTTCCTGTTTCATTGTATTAATAACATGCTTTATCAAATTATCTAAGTGTTGCTAGCATGTTTTACCATGTTTATAGCATGTTGCATGTTAAATTTGGGGCAGATTGGACATTGCATGCCTGAGTTACAACAACTTCCTCTTTCATTGCATTAATAGCATGCTTTAGCACTTAGCTAAGTGTTGCTAGCATGTTTTAACATGTTTCTAGCACATTTCTAGTCTATTTAACACTTGTTGACACTTAATATGTTGCGAGTGTTAAACAGTGTTAATCATGTCACTTCCTGTTGCCAACAGGTGGCGCTATAACTATAACTGAATATGGGCATGTACTAGAGTGACCATACGTGCCATTTTCCCAGGACGCGTCCTGGCCAGGATTTCTATATTGCCTAAAATATCTAGGTTTTGGCTTTGTTTGCATGTGCAGACCGATCGGTGTATGACATCAAAATACCATACAGACGGTTCCTTATGCTTTCAAAATGCTCTCGAGGTACTTTGATGTCAAACACTGATCGATCTGAGCCGCGCTGCTTTTAAGTCGAACACACATCCTATGCACGCGTAATTGCATCGCTTTGACTCTAGATCCCACCTTCTCACACACACCATGATTGGTCCATTATGTACAATGCCTGCATGTTATTGGTCAAACTACTTTTCGATCATTACCTTCAGCAAGCATGAAAACAGGAAAAAACAAAGCCAAAATAAATCCTGGCAAGGACGCGTCCTGGGAAAATGGCACGTATGGTCACCCTAGCCATGGACATGTGTTCAGGACTCCTATCAAACATGTGAAGTTTGGGGCAGACTAGACATTGTTTGCCTGACTTACAGCACCTTCCTGTTTCATGGCGCAACATCAAACTATGTAAGGCCATGGACACGCCCTTCAATGAAAACTCAAAAAACAAAAACTGCACAAAAATTGTAGAGGAAATTCAAAATGGCTCACTTCCTGTCTAGGACTTCGCTCCGACATACTTTTTTTGTAGGTATTGGGACATTACATGTACTGAATTTCGTACACGTACGTGAAACATAGCGGGAGGGGCGCTTCGTTGAAATTTTATAGGTGGCGCAATTGAGCCATTTTGCCACACCCAATTCTGAAACCCATATCAGATGTAAATTTTTGCCAATTCTTATGCGTGTGCAAAGTGAGTTGTGAGTTTTCGAGCATGTTTAGGCCCTCAAAAATGCGACTCACTTTGGAGAAGAAGAAGAAGAAGATGCAAAAGAAAGAGCAATTCCAAGAGGGTCCTCGCATCATTAGTGCTCAGACCCTAATGAAACAGAACTATTTAGAACATAAGTGTGAAAAGGACTAATATTTTAACCTCTTAATAGAAAGACAGGATTAATATTTGAATCTCTTAATAATAGAATATAACTAATATTTTAATCTGAATAGAAAAATAAAAATGAATGTAAAATGAATTTGACTGATAGCATATATACATAAATATTTATGCAATACAACTGCTGTCACAATATCAGAAAAAAATATATAATAAATTGGATAAAGGGACAGACTTAAGGAATTGTACATTGCTACGTATGTGTGTGTATTTTATGAAATAGAGCTTCATGTAAAAGTTAGATTTACACCTTTTGATACTTTATGTTGCATTTACAGTACATACTTTTTGAAGTTCTAATCCTCGTTAATTGTAATTGCATTGAAAAAAAGCGACCAGTGCATTATTATACAATTCTCATTTGATGTTCCACAGAATAAAGTCATACAATGACGTAATAATTAAATGAGTTTTTTGTTTTGTTTTTTTCCAATCAATCAAATTCATTGTTGGGAGAACTATTCTGAGTTTTTCTTGTTCACTAATTTATTTGTAATGAACTGTCGTTTTTATTTTTTATTTTTTTTCTGCCTTCATACATAGTTTATATGGTTTGTTTATATGATAACTCTGTGAGATGAAATTAATTTCTATAATAATACAGGCAGAAGAACACCCACTCTCTTCAGCAAGAGTGATATTTCACAGCAATTATAAAAAGCTGCCACAATGCCAATTTGAAGACACGGGACACCCACGGAGAGCTTTAATTATTTTACAAATGCATTTTATTTAAAACTCACTGCATCAGTAACAGGGAAAACATCAAAGCATGACAACAGTAGCAACATTTTTGAGTTAATTCTTCATTTTGATCCAGCCTCAGTACAATCGCAATATTCTAACACCATTTTGAAATTGAATTTGATTTCAAATGAGGTGAATATAAGTTGTGAAAGAGACAGCTGAGTAGGATATCTTACCTTGACACTCTTTCTGATTAAAATTCTGCATGGCAAAAAAAAAAAAAGTAGCAAAAAGCCCACTGGGGTTAATTTCAAAAACCCACTGAATAATTTTTCGTTCGATCAAAAAATTATGTCTGAGAGCCACATTAACCTCAGTTCAAGCATGAAGTCATATCCTGGTGTCACAGCTCCAAACCTCTGACTCCTTACATTACAGGCAAACCTGTAGGTGAATTCCTTACAATGCTATGAGAACACAAATCCAGAACATATAGGTAAAGAGCTTCGTTAGTTTATGTGTATGAGCCTTGGTGATGCAACTGTGAGAAATCTGTATTTTCTATAGATTTGTTGGCTTGACAGGGAACATACTGTTTAACATACAAGTCAGTCTGTTTTTAAAGCACTATGAGGGACACTGCTAAATAAAAATAAAAATATGTCTGTGCTGTATTTTAAGGAAGCATTTTTAACCACATTAACCATGAAATTGTAATAATATCATAGCGATTTATGGAATATTATCAAAAAGGATGGAATGTTTTAAAGGGGTCATAGGATAGTTTGGTTAAAATTTCTCAATGGTAGTGTATAAAAACGTCTCAGGTTACATATGTAACCCTGGTTCCTCGAAGGAACGAGACGCTGCATCGGAAAATGCTAGGTGTCTGGCGCCTTCTGTGACCACGCTCTGAATCACATGTGAAATCAGTCCAATAGCTGAGCGGGACGTCACGGGCGGGTGACGTCATGACCAGGAAGCTATAGGAGTGGCTAAAGTAGGCGGGGCCCGCCGTCCCGAAGGCCAACTTCTGGAGGAGTGAGTCTTGACCCCAAAAGGAGAGGGGAGATCAGAGGACTCGAGGCTATGGAATAGCATCCTGATCCACCCCTTAGCATAAGCTTCTCTGGCCGGAGGCCTCTGAAGTGGCACACCGGCAGGGGACGGCCACCCAAGAGCCCCTGTATATCTAACTTCTCATAGTCAGACAAATACTTATTTTTTTTTCCTCAGAATTAAATGCAATTTAATTAAATGCAATCAAACAACCAGACGAGTAAATACGGTCTGGTGTTGTAAGATTCACATCAAAAACCGAAATGATGTAATATATGCGTTGCCGAACTGATGCTTGTGCAACTGGCAAGCTCTTTGATGCCCTCCGTATCAATCTTCTCGGAGAAAGAGTCTCCCCGGTGGGAAGGACCGCAGCGCGGGCTTCCGAAACCCCGAGAGCGGACGCGTGATTAGGAAGCAGATCCATACGCGAAACCCACGGGCACAGCCTCCGCTCCGCCTCGGCGAAAGCGGGGCCGGCACCGCGAGGAACGCTAGTGAAGGCTCCCTCCTCAAAGAGAGCCCTCTGAGAGCGAAGGAAGGCAGTAACAACTGTGCTTCGCTCCCAAGCAAACCACGCACAGGCTGTGTGTATCCCCACTCGTGATATAACGTGGGCAGGGAGGAACACACAACCTATAACGTGGCTTGCTCTCGCCCTTGAAATGCTTTGTCTTTGCATGAGCTTAGACATAGCTGGAGCTTATAGACTTTTCACAACTGACAGACAACAATAAACATGACCGACACACACAGAGCGCTTCGCTGAATGACAGAAAGCTGACGCTGGCTCCGCCGTATGTGCTTTTATAGCTTCCTGATCATGACGTCACCCGCCCGTGACGTCCCGCTCAGCTTCACATGTGATTCAGAGCGTGGTCACAGAAGGCGTTCCCCTAGCGTTTTCCGACGCAGCTCGAGTTCCTGAAGAGGAACACCTTTTTTACCCTGTCAAAAACAGCTCTTTTCAGAGCATGCAGTTTTGTAGCATTTTCCTTTAAATGTTAATGAGCTCTGCTGACCCGGCCCCTCTCTTCTGAGCCGCTCTCTGAGGGACTATTTACTTTAGCCGCATTCATCGTGAAACTTGCTAATTAGCACATTATTAGGAAAGGCGATTTGCAAAGATTCGTTAAAAAAACCTTACACTTATGGCTCAGATGTCGGGAGTAAATGACGACTGGTATGTTCATTATTACATCCAACAACAGAACACCTCAATCGCTTAGGAGTCATTCTTGTCTACATCTGCTCCGGCGGACTGATGACAGCTCAGCTCACTCAGGGAGGGTCTAAGGTAAGACGCCAGTCCAGTCTGTGCTGAAACGCTACTGTCAATCAAACTATCGTGGGAGGGGCCTGTTTTTGTTACATCACACAGGCAGGCATCTGAGATCGGCTCGATTTGAAAAAGGGGTAAAGATTTGAGCAGATTAAAAAAAAAAACCACTTGGTGGATTTTTATCATTTTAGGGTGGTTGTGTACACACACTGCCAACACACATTTCAGTTCAAACAACTTGTAAAAGTGCATGTAGCATCATATGACCCCTTTAATAAACATAAAAGGATTTAATAAATTTAACCTACTGCAAACACTGCTTTGTGCTATTGCTTGTGTTTTGCTTTTGTCACCTCCAGGAAGATGAGGTTTCGTTAGTTAAAAGGATATTACAAAACACTAATTGGAAATTAAAAAAAATAAAACAATATACTTGTTTTATGCTTATGCTTATATGCATCTTATTTTTTTTGAATGTGTCAAAAATAATGATTATCATATATTTTCACATAGACTTACAGAAAAATAAATAAATGAATACAAATAGTCTATACAATAGACTAAAAATACAATAGTCTATATTTAAGGATCACAGTTCAGCCCTAAAATACTAATTAATTATAATTTCCACTATCCTTCAAACCATTAGGTTTTTCCTATTTGTCAGCAAGAAGTCATTTAAAATATAATAAAATTAAGTTTGATCACTTTTCCTTTTACACATGTTTACAGGTCAGAATAAGGTTATATTTTCACATGTAACTGAATGGCTTTACCTATAGTTTATCAGGAGCAGTGATCATTATTGTGTCCACTAAAGCACCAGCTGAAGCTCCAGCACAGGCTTTTAAAGAGGACAGCAGCTTATCTCCATGTCTCAGTAACGCCTCTGTTACCCCCAGACGATATGCTCCTAAAAATCCCGCCGCAGCAAACGATAAATTCACCACCATCATCATACCTGTAATCTGATGAGAGATATTTTAACTTTGGAGAAGTTAAAAGATTAAAAGTTATATCTGTGTGTTGTTTGGCTTGGAGAGTTCTGAATGAGAGGCACACAGTTCAGTCCATCATTACTTGTATACCCTTGATATATATAAAAAAGTATAAGACTACACTTTAAATATCTTCATGACGCGTCATATTTGATAAACTAAAGAGTAAGGTGTCAAAATACGCACATAATTAATTATCTGCCTAATTAAATCGTTTAATGTTACTTACTTCACATATAGTTCGTGATTTCAGGGCACGAGTTTTGTTTGATAACACAGCAAAGCACATGTTTCCGATTTGAGACGTTTCAAAATAAAAGTAATTTGTTAAGTATGTTACCATATATTGTAGTAGTCAGCTGGTCATTTTGTGCTGATTATGTGCACCGCCCGTTTGAAAGGTGTTACTTACATTAGGAAGTTTGACCTTTAGTTAGCTTGTAATATTTGACCTGGTATCATTTAAATGTCCATTGAAATATTATAAATAATAATGGAATCTATTAATAAAGTATATATTTCAATATGAAAATATTTTAATATTCAGGAACTGTATCTAAAATTACTCAGGGGTATACACACACACACACACACAGGTTTGTTTTTGTGAAAAGTGGGGACATCCCATAGGCGTAATGGTTTTTATACTGTACAAACTGTATGTGCTATTGCCCTACACCAACCCTACCCCTAAATCTACCCCTCACAGGAAACTTTGTGCTATTTCAGATTTTCAATACACTCCATTCTGTGTGATTTATAAGCGTTTTGAAAAGTGGGGACATGGGGTAATGTCCTGAAAAGTCACCTTCTCCTTGTAATACCTATGTCATACCCTTGTCATTATACAAATGTATGTCCTCATTTGTCACAAAAACGCTCACACACATGCACACACACACACACACACACACACACACATTATATATTAGTTTATATTAGGATTAGTTCACTTCCAGAATAAACAATTTCATGATAATTTACTCACGCCCATGTCATCCAGATCCTGGAATGTTTTTTCTATTAAATTACGTGTCAGTTAACGACTATTTAAAAATATATTGAATATTTACTCATGTACGATCATGTAGACTACAGTACCTGCTGACATACAGTAACATGCAGTGGTGTAATGTAACCAAGTAATAATACTTCGTTACAGTTCTTAAGTATTTTTGGGGAGTATCCCCAAGAGTTTTTTAATTGCAGGCAACTTTTACTTTTACTCCACTACATTTCCTAATTAAAATGTATACTTTTACTCCGATACATTTCCTCGAAGCATATTCGTTACTTACTACAAAACAGTCAGAAGTCAGAAGAACACGGACTGCAGGAAAGCAGGTTTGACGAATCAGTGGTCTGGCGTCTGCAAGTTAGAGTCATGCTCATGTGCAAATAAATGCGCGCACCACCGCAGATAATTCATTTTCCACTCAAGTCGAGTCTGGGGTGTGCGATATACAGTATATCTGCGATAATATGGTAAGTGTTGTTGTAATGATGTGCGGATCTGACATTATCAAGTACAGTATATCACCAAATCACACACAAAGTGCACACACGTGATTTATTAGTCTATTAAAACTCAAAATTCAAGGCATTCTAAATTGTAGATGGCAAAATGCTTCTGTATGCTTTTTATAATTATATAATTTAATATAGTAAACTTAATCTATATCAATACAAGTTCAGTAAAGTTAGCAAGTGACTTACATTTTAGACAAAATATTGCTTGTTTTTGCTCAATTTTGCCAACGAAAATAGTTCCAAACAAAGATCTCAGCACTGTTTTGCGTCTCTGGGCAATGGCGTTTACTTATTGAATGAATCAGCTTTTTGAACGAATTGGTTGAATAAATGATTCAGTGATTCACTCATTAACACAGTTAAATGCTTTGTTCCTGAATGAATCAGCTGTTTGAATGAATCGGTTGAATTTCAATGACTTACTCATTAACAGTCACTTGCTGTCACTTACTGGCGGTTTTAATTTCACATTTCGACAATTTTTTTCATGTTTTTAAATCATTTCAAATATCAGTATTCAACATTTTTATGTTAAAAACAAAACATTATTTATCCATCTATAACTGCAGGTTAAATGCATCCATGCCCCCTCTGAGATACATAAACTGTAAATACATCTAAATGCTATTTCAGATGCAGATTCCAGAAATGTTTTCTTATGTTGGAATGAAAAACACTATAAGTACCGGATGAAGTGCTTCTTATTCTTACCCAAAAATACAAAATGGAAGAAAGAGTTAAAACTGATCACAATCTTGCTACTCAAGCTGTGTATGAAATTGTATATATATATATTTGCTTCTTTTCCATTTTGCATTTACTTGTACTTTTACTTTCAAAACTTAAGTACATTTAATATTAAAAAAATACTTTTTGTACTTAAGTACAATAAATATCACATACTTTAAGACATTTACTCAAGTAATATTCTAAACGGTGACTTCAACTTCTACCAAAGTCATTTTCTGGTGAGATATCTGTACTTTTACTTGAGTATGGCTTTCAAGTACTTTATACACCACTGGTAACATGTCAACCTAATTGGTGACACATAATGGATAAAATGTCAGGTAGACAAGAGTGAGATCTAAACAGCCTTCCCCAACATTAGAGCACAGTACATTTACTATAGACTGAGTGACTAGCTCTAATTCATGATTTCAATTTAATTCAATGTCTCTCCCAGCCTTGCAATACACCAATGTACTAGTGTATTATGTAGTGAAGCCCCTGAGATAAAGACATTATCATTAGTTATTAAGAAGCATAACCTTGGCTAAGATTGAGAGGGCCTTTGTGGTTTAATTGATCTTTCCCTGACTATATCACCTTTTCATTGCTCAAAATCACTTCACCAGCATGTGAGCTGCTAGAGGTTGTGTGTGTAACTCATTGTCTGCCCAGAAATATCCTAGGCCTTGTTCCAACTGCTGCAGTTAATGCATACTTTTGTTTTTGTGGCCTTTGACGCATGTGTTCTTGAAGTCCACAAGGCCTCAGGGTGTCCCATTTGTCAGTTAAGATTTCAGAATGGTGCTTGTGAATTGTGTTGAGGAAACTGCTTTGAATATGTACCTGGCAAAGCTACTGTTTGAAAATATAGTTAGCTACACACTACAAACTCTGAACTATCCCTTTAATTAGATCCATATATTTGAACTTGAAAAGTAAAATACTTTGATTTACATGACAAATCTGACAATATAGTACACTGTAATGAATCCGACTTTCCAATGCTACATATAAAGATAAACGACCATTTGGACAAATATTGGTTCAATAAATGAATGCGACTTTCCAGTAAGCAAGCAAACAATTTGAACTGATTCACTAGAATGAATCAGATTCACCCATTCTGAGAGACCAGTAGAGATTAAGTGATTTACTAAAATATCGAGCATGTGTTATAATTTTCTCGGCTTAGAAAGCAAAAATGCTCTATTAAGAAAATCTGAGCTACTGTTGCTACTGAAAAATGTAGTTAAGCTAGTAGCATTGCAACTTCTAGTTACTAACCGTGTAGACTCAGAGGAAGATTGCAAGGGCTGATGGCCCCATTTGTGACGCAGCTATCGCAATAGTTTTAAGTTTAAGCAATATATGAGTTTCAACACACCACTGGTGAACTGTTTAGAGGTTACTGTTAACAATTAAAATGGTTTGCTAAATATAGACAATATTAGCTATTTCCAGGTCTGCTTCACAATTCTGTCTGTAATGATGCCTTTCACAATTTTTTTTTTCCTTTCTTTCTTTCTTTTTTTTGTTTGATAAATACTTATGGGCATTCCCCCATATGTAGTCAGATTGCTTTTTGTCTTTTATGTTGAGTCCCTGGAGTACAATTCCTCCAGTACATTCTTAAGTCAGCACTTATTTCTCACAGACCCAAAACAATGTTCATTCTGCCATCACTGTGGCTGCTTATTGAGGTGTCAGCACAAATTTCTTGCTCCTTTACTTCTGTTTACGGTTACGTGTAATGTGCTGAAGACAAGTTATGGCTCAGGAGAGAATAATAAAACTGGCAAGTGTGTGTGCCTGTTAGCTCCAAACGTTTTTCTAAATTAACTTAATAAAAAACCGAAACGAAATATAACCTTATTTTTGATGTAGCCGAACCAACGGGTATAGCGTGAGTGCAAGCTGCAGTAGTCTGAAAAAGTTTGGATATTTGTCCTTCCGTCGCTTAGGCTACTTCATCTTTAAGGTTCTCAAGAGTGATCGGCGATGCAATCGCACATTTCACAAGATCCATTTCAGCTGTCACAAGCTGAGGGTGAAGCTTAAGGCATGCATGCTTAGTAGAGGACTGGTGCCGTTTTTCTCACAACTGAATACTGCATCACACGCCACACTTGATGCCAACGCTTAATGTGAAAATCGCCTGTCCAATTCAGCCACCTGTGACTCAGTCCACCACATTTTTATTTGCGGGTTTATTAAAAAATACAACGAATTTCCATTAATCAGTTAACTTGCTAAAGTGGGAAAATAATGAAACGAGAGTCCTCTCATGTAGCCTATCGCGACAAGTTAAGAATCATGATGAGTCGCGGCTCGCGAGGATGGGGCTTAAATATCATAGAAATTAATTTGGGGGGGGGGGCTAAACTCCGCCTATGTTTTGCCCACTGTGAATCTGGACATCATTACTCCTTTCACATAATGTTGTTCGCCAGCTATATAGTGTGGAACTATACATAGGCTATCTGATGCATCTGATGTGTCTTTATGAGTGAGTCATTGAATCACTCATTCAACCAATTTGTTCAAAAACAGATTTATTCACAAACATCTTTATTATTGTGTTTTATTGTGTGAGACACGCAACTTAATTCTGCTGTGGTTTTGTTTAAAACTTTTTTATTTGCAAAGCAAAAATAGGAAAACTAAACAAAAAGGTAATATTGTATTATGTTTATTGAACTGTTATGTAAAAACATCAACACACTCACAATTATGCAAGATGGTCTAAATAGCATAATTGTGATTACCCATGCTGATATTGGGAACAACATCACTCTTACCCCACAGTCACTAATTTTATCCCTTAAAACTCATCTTTGATAATCAAAATGATATTTATGCTTTAAAATGGCTTGAATATAACTCAACACCCTTACCTCATTTAGTAGATCAAATTAGCAAATGTGTCCACTACAAACCACGTTCCCATTCGCCATCTCAGACAGCTAATGATATGAAAAGCCCCACCCTACAAGTTGATAGGAGTGGTTACTTGTTTGTGATGGTGGGAAACAGGGGCTGTTTCAAAACGCATTTTTGAGACTCTCTTTGGTAAACTGCAGTTTTAAGGAGAAAATTAATTTGCATATGGTTCGTCTTTAAGCATATTAAAAACACCAGGTACCAAATCCAACACTAAACACCAACTAACGTTCACCACAGGCGTTCTTTAAATATGTTTCTTAAGTGATTCAAGCATACAGTATAAGACTGACACATGTGATATATCACTTTGAGGTGATTTGAATGAACATTATGATGAGTCCCTAATGTAAAAGTTTCTCCCTGTGATCTTCCTATATCATCCTTAAGAGGCAATATACATTTTTGGCAGCATCAAGTTAATAAGGACAAATTCTTAATCATGAAAAGCTTCTCACAGATATATGTCTGCAGAAAATAAGCTTTCTCTGCCTGTGCCTCAAAAAAAAAAAAAACACTTTTTTAATACTCTGTGTCGTGCTTAATCACAGCTAATTAAACTTTCCTAGCTAATACCTATCATAGGGGGATTCATTCTCATCCAGCAGCTGGATAAACTGGGCTTTAAGGTGCTTGTTTTCACACAGTCGCTGACAAAGTCAGTGCAATGTCACATACTGTAGATAGTTAAAATCTGCCCCTAAGATCAAATGGCCCTTTTAGATGGAGCCGAAAGCCTACTCAAGGGGCAGCGAGGATGAAAGGAAATATAAAGGAGAGGGGATAGAGAAAGAGAGGACACAATTAAACGGTGATGGGCCTCCGCAGAGAAGAAAAATAAGAGATGATAGTGTGTGACAGGAACACAATGATGAGAAGGTGATGCATAGAGTGTAATATTTCAAAAGTGTATGAAAAGGGCTGATATGTTCACAGTGAGCAGCAGACAAGATATGAATGTGAGTCCCTTTTTAATTTCATGCATTTTGACACATTTTGGAATAAGCAGTGCTGCACGTAATAGACTGTTTTGACTTTCTTAAGCAGATTCAAAAGTTTTGTACCACAATTGTATTTCTACTTCTCACAAAACACACCTTTTGAGATTAACAGCCTTGTTTCTTTGATAAATTGAATGTACGTCTTACATTACACATGCATTTGGTTCAAGCTTTTACCCAAAATGACACTGTGTTCAAGGTATATATATATATACTGTGTGTGTGTATATATATATATATATAACCGGCGTCAGCTTTCTGTCATTCAGCGAAGCGCTCTGTGTTGTGTCAGTCAGATCTCTGTTGTGAGTCCTATTTGGTGTTGTCTGTCAAACGAAAGATGTCCAAGGCCACAGAGAAAACTAAAAATAAGGGCGAAAGTGAGCAACGTTTCAGGCTGTGTGTTCCTCCCTGCCCTCGCTACATCACGAGTGGGGATACACACAGTCTGTGCATTGTTTGCTTGGGGGCGAAGCATGCGGCGTCGGCTCTCGAGGGGGCCGACTGCCCGCATTGTGAACGAATGTCACTGCGCTTGCTTCGCTCCCGGAAGGCACTCTTCGAGGAGGGAGCCTTCGCCAGCATTCCTCGCGGTGCTGGTCCCACTTCAGCCGAGGCTGAGCGGCAGCTGCATTCGTGGGGTTCGCAATTGATCTAGCTCCGGGGGCTGCTGGGCGGGAGCAGCCCTCGCCGTGTACCCCCTCCTCCACATACCATGAGCAGCAAAAGCAGAGCTCAGCGGCGCTCAACGAGACCGAGGTCAGCGGCGCTCTAGGTCGAGGGCTTCGCAGTCAAAGCCCGATCTGAGGGTCGTGCTTCAAGGAAGTCCTCGGCCAAAAGGCCCTGTTATGAGAAGCTCAGGGCCTCTGAGGGCGGCCCCTACTGGGGAAGAGCGGGGTGCACCGCAATATACGGTGTCCGTCTCTCCTCAGTGCCCTTGGGAGATCTTTCTGCCAACCCTGCCATCAACGGTGCTTCAGGGCGCAGCGGTCTCCAGCGAGCGCTCCCCTCAGTATCTTCTGCCCGGGAACGTAGCAGAGCTGAGGGGCTCGCTACCCCTTCGGGGGTCTCCAGAGCAGCTAGTTCGGCCGTCTCCTCTGCTTCAGGGCACCGAATTAGCAGCCACAAGTACACCGGAGGCCAGTCTCGAGAGATTGGTTCTCTTAGTAGACTATTTAACAGCGTGGAAACTACTGCCAAATGTGTCTCGTTGGGTCCTGCACATTGTAGAGAAAGGCTATCGCATTCAGTTCGGCACTCCTCCGCCACCGTTCAACGGGGTCTTTCCCACAATCGTGGGCCCCGTTCAGGCTCTGGTATTAGAACAGGAAGTCACCACACTCTTGAGGAAGGAGGCCATCGAGGTGGTCCCTCCTCACGACAGGGAGTCCGGGTTCTACAGCTGGTACTTCATTGTTCCGAAGAAGGATGGGTGGCTGCATCCCATTTTAGATCTACATCAGTTGAATCGCGCAGTCATGAGACTGAAGTTCAGAATGCTCACCATCAAGCAAGTTGTGTCTCAGATCAGATCCGAGGACTGGTTTGTTACGATAGATCTAAAAGACGCGTACTTTCATGTCCCCATCCTTCCCACTCACAGGAAGTTCCTGAGGTTTGCTTTCAGGGGCGAAGCTTACCAATATCGAGTCCCTCCTTTCGGCCTAGCACTCTCACCCCTTACTCATACGAAGTGTGTGGATGCTGCTCTGGCTCCACTGCGACTCCAGGGCATCCGCATACTAAATTATATCGACAATTGGTTGATTTTAGCTCAATCGGAGCAGATGGCGGTTCGACATCGAGATGTTGTTCTTGCTCACATGAAGGAGTTGGGGTTAAGACTAAACACCAAGAAAAGTGTCCTTGCTCCATTACAGAGGACCACCTATCTGGGCGTGGTGTGGGATTCGACCACGATGCAGGCACGGTTGTCTCGCTCTGCTCCCGGGAGTTCTGGAGAGAGTGCGCCGGGACAGGT